>NC_056527.1:163220765-163281671 GCF_019175285.1 Sceloporus undulatus | reverse complement strand
AAGGAAGGAAGGAAGGAAGGAAGGAAGGAAGGAAGGAAGGAAGGAAGGAAGGAGTTTCCCTACTCTGCCTTCTGGGGTTTCAGAAAAGAGATACAGTTCATTGCATGACAGAAGCAATTGAGTTTAGTGCCCAAGAAGCTGGACTCGCAGCAACAATAGGATTACAATGTCCCAAGAAAGGGATGAAGGATGTGTGGTTAAAAAGACGGACATCAATGAACCACAAAGCCTTTTAGCAGCCATTTATCTGCAACTGCTGCTGAGCCAACAAATACTACCATGTCAGCCCTGTCCCACTGGTGAAATCCATTGGCCTCTCTGCCAATTATCTCTCCCTCTGCCTTTCCCACAACCTCTCTCTCATGCAGAAAAAAAGAACAAGGGCAAAAGGGAACATAGCTCATCTAGATCTAACATTGGCTTTCTTCTCATAGACACAATGTAACTCAACTCAGAATTGGGGCTGTATTAAACCGTTTTACTATAACTTAGAGGGCATCACAAGTGAATGATGAAAAAGGGGGAGTAGAAAACTCCTATTGGTTTTTAGGGATATTATTTAGGATGAATTTTGTTATGTCTATCAATTAGTTTCTGGGCAAGGTGCAAAGTATTGGTTGTTACCTTTAAAACTACTGTGGTCTACTAGTTCCTTGTTGCTCTATTCCTTGCCACCCACCCTTAATTCTGTATAGTGCTATATTCCACTTTAAATGTCGTGACCTATGGAATCTTGTTTTATTGTTTGTTTGTTTTGTTTTCTGGTTTGGTTTGAGCATCAAACTATAGCTCTGGAGACCAGGGTTTGATTCCTGCGGGGCCATGAAACTCAATGGGTGACCTTGTGCAAGTCACATGCTCTCAGCCTCAAGGGAAGGTCATGCCAAATCTCCTCTGGACAAATATTGCCAAGAAAACCCTACTATAAGGTTTGCCTTAAGATCACCAAAATTTGGAAATGACTTGGAAGGCATACAACACACACAAGACATTAGTTGTCTGTGGTTGAGATTTCTAAGTACCCTTCTCCAAACACCCAGCCCAGGAACGTATTGGTTGTAGCCATGGCAGATAAAGGAGAATCATAGCTCTGTGTAGTGTAATGTGAAAGGAACCCTAGATAGTAATTGTTTTATGGAAGAAAACTTTACAATTCCATGCGTCAGTCCTGAGATTTTGAACTTTGTTTTCCAAGTGTTTCTATCTACAGAGAGAACATCCTCAGACGGAAGAGATTCTCTCTTTCAGAAAGATGTTGTGCACATATAAAGGAGAAAGAGGTGGAAGAGCTAGTACATTCATCCCCATTGCTGACTCACATGTTTACTTTGGCCACATTTTAAATAAGATATTTTTTTTCTTAATAGTCAAAGATATTCGAATCAATGTTGGTAGTTATTTGACAGTTGTGCCTGTTCCAATCTGACTAATAAGGATCTTTATCATTTGCATCATATTCAATCATATATACTTTTAAAGTAGTGTAAACATGCATCAATGCAGTTATGCTCTGTGTGAGACCATGGTTTTAAAACCATGTATTGTGCTATCACTCCCACTCATCCAGTCAAAAGTGAAAGAGAGGACTGTGAGTGTGTTTGAAATACTTGGTAAATGGTTCACTCTACTTGAGTCTGTATTTAAACTCTGAAAAAGTACGAACACTTGTGCGTCTATTCCTATCTTAGCAACAGAGTGAAATGCATAAATATAGGACTAGGGACATTTGGCTTGAGAATAGTCTCTGTGAAAAAGATCTAGGGGTCTTAACAGACCGCAAGTTAAACATGAACCAAGAGTGTGATGCGGCAACCAAAAAAGCCAACACAATTCTCGGAGTCATCAAAGGGAGCATAGTATCCTGACTGAGGGAAATTATAGTACTACTCTATTCTACATTGGTCAGAGTTGATCTAGAATACTGTATCCAATTGTGAATAACACAATTCAAGAAGGATATTGACAAACTGGAGCGTCTTCAGAGAAAGGTAACCAAGATTGTACAATAACAGAGATGCTGTTGTTGTTGTTGTTTTCAAGTGCTGCTATTCTGGTGGTAAAACATGTCCAGAAAATGTAGTACAGTATTCAGATTTCAGAATCAAAATTTGTTATTAAAGTCTGAATAAATTCTGGGGGTGAGAACTGAAGTCCAGCCTTAATTTATTAATTGGTGAGAACTTGTAGCCCAAAAGACTAAAAAGAAAAGTCTGCTACTAATTGTATATTACTCGTGCAACTATTAATAAATAATGCAAATATTTACTGCCCTTATAAATTGCATATATTTACACTAAGTGACCTTGGGCAGGTCACACTCTCTCAGCCTCAGGAGAAGGCAATGGAAAACCTCCTCTGAGCAAATCCTGCCAATAAAACCCCATGATAGCTTCACCTTAGGGTCACCATAAGTCAGAAATAACTTGAAGACACAACAACAACAACAACAACCAACTACTAATGGAGTTAGTCGTCCACCATCTAAAGGGCTACATCTTCCATAACACTTGCACATTAACCATATTGGCTGAGGTTGATGGAAGGTAGAGTCTAAAATGTGTGTGGGGGGGTCACGGTTTCTCCACTCTTGATGCAAATGGTATGTTTTGTAGAACTACCTTGGTGTCCTCCTCCTCCTCCTTTACTCATGTTGCTCCCCAGTCCGATCTTGACACAGATGATGATGATGAGGATGATGAGGATAGTTCTAGTAGTTGTCATTGTAATTGTAGTAAATGGGCACATTAGAGTTGCCAAACTAGATTGCAGGATGAGGCAACTTTAATGGTGAAGAGATCATGAAGCAGGACAAGATCATGAAGGTCTTCCAAACTCCAGCTTTCAACCACAACTTTCTCCTTCCAGAAATGATTGCCTCCCCAGTAGAGAGCAGAGGATGGCTGCAGAGGTGCCAGTTACAAGAACAGAGCTGAGTGTTTCTTATAGTCACCAGGGAGGCCAGAGATATTTTGGAAGTGGGTAGCTGCAGCTGAAAGTTGAGGTTTAGATGTTAAGAGAGCAGGTACCTTCATCCAGATTGACAGAATTTTATGGTACCTTCTTCTGGCCTGGAGATAAATCTGTTCGTGATTAAAGCTACAGGGAGCCCCATTCTGCATCCATCCTGGCAATCCTAGAGTACATACAAAAAGGGATGTTCATGACTACCACCACTGGGGAAAGCATGATGGAGCAGAAGGACCTTTAGTCCAAAGCAGTAAATCCTATGTTGACTTCCATGCAAATGTTTGGGGTTGTAACTCCATAAAATCTGTTCCTGGCAAAGGCTATCATTTGTTTATGCATGGTTGACTCAATGCCCCAGCCCCCCTGTTGCCTGCTAGTGCTCCTTCATTCTGGCTTGTTTATTTCCAGCTTTAACTTTTTAAATATATTTTTATGAGGTGCACTGCATTTCTTGGTAAAGCACTTTAATCCATTTTAATGCCCCCATCCTTCTCCTTGGTGGCAATGCCGTGGTTAGTCTAATGCATCCCACTCACCTCAGGGTTACTAATGAGGTCACACAGAACACTATCTCCACCCTGAATAATTCACTGATCAGATGCTGCAGACTCCAGTGGTAAAATTTATTTCTGACACCTAAACAGAAAATGGATTTGTGGAAACAAACACAAAACACTCACAGGCACTCTCCATATAGGAAAAGGATGATTCGCGCCAGAGTGATAGAACACCATTTGGCTAATCAAAGGCTATCGTCTCTACAAATGAAAGTTTGGACCTGGACTGGATTAGAAGACATGGAGAAGATTCTGGATTGTGTTTCAGAAGACCCATAACGGTGGTCTACTTACCATATTCAGCTGCTAGCACTATCTTTATGCTTCCCTCTTGTTCTAATTTCCCTTAGTAAGGCCTCATTCCCACTTACAAATAAATCAGTGCATGATCCGAATCGATGGGTCGATTCGACATTGGAGCATAGTTCAAACTACATTCGCCCCAGTTGCATTGTCTTGCTGCAAAATAAAATAACCCACTTGAGGTTCACATTGATGAATGAATCATTTCAAAATGGACCCACTCCATCCAGCCGGAGGGCAAATTTAAATCAATTCTGATCTGCATTTGGTTCATACGTATGGAATCAATTTATCCAAAAAGGCACAGAAAAAAATCAGTGTCAAAAAGACATGGGTCTAGTGTATGGCCCCCCTCTGCGATTTGCTTCAGTGAATTGATTTACGTAAGTGGGAACCAGGGTCATTTGAACCAGTTCAAACTGATTTGTGATCCGGTTTAAAAGGTAGTGGGAATCAGGCCTAAGGATTCCCAAGAGACCTCAGATAAAGGCTGAAAGCTTCAGGTTCTTCACACAAGTCCGATGCCTCTTTGTTCTCTCATATTCAGTGGAGCAGGTGGCAAGACAGGAATTATTGTCTCGATGCACCATCTCACTGTTGTTTGTGTTCATGGGCTTTCCACACAGACTATTGTCTAAGTTGAGCTTCAGCTACACTTCATCTAGGTTGATGCCATCACCAGAAATCCTAGTCTGTTGTGATGGTGGAGAAGGAGGCAGAGGAAGGAGACCATGAAGATAATAAAAATCTTTATAGCCCACTTTTCAATGTGAAAAATCCATTTTTGTTTCTATTGCCATCAAGTCAACTTCATTTTTTGGGAGCCCAATGAATGGGAGACCCTACTCAGGTCTTGCAAACACAAGGCTGTAGCTTCCTTGATTGAATCATTCCACCTGTAGAATAGTCTCCCTCTTTTCGTATTGCCTTCTATTTTACCAAGGCTTATCATATTTTCTAATGAATTTATATAATCTTATGATATGTCCAAAGTACAACAACCTTGGTTTAGCCAACTTCACTTCTAGTGAGAGTTCAGGCCTGATTTGCTTTAGGAGTAAGACTATATCCACAGACTATATCCACAGTATCCACAGAACTCTCTCCAGCACTGCATTTCAAATAAACTGATTTTCCTCTTGTCAGCTTTCTTCACTGTCCAGCTTTCACACCCACTCATAGAAATTGGAAATACTGTGGCCTTGATGATTCTGACTTTGGTTTTTAATGATATCACAATGGTAATGAATGCAATGATAATGAAAGTGGATTACAACTAATTAAAAATGCAAAATACCCATTGACTCTTAACATAAATCATGAAAATAAAAAAAACAGTGTAACAGAGAGTGTATATACAAAGAATTGTACAGAGGGAAATGATTGCATGGGAAAGGGAAGAAAAAGTACAAAATACGAGGAGAAAGATGTGCAAAATGTTTGGCGCTGACATTTTTCTGGCAAACTTGTTGCATCCACAGACTAATAGAACCAAAGACTGATTAAGCCAATTTTATAGTGTCATGACCACCAACTATCTCAGTTTTGCAGGGACATTCCTGATGAATACTCTGTCATCCCACTTTTTCAGATGCATTTTAACTGTCCCAGTTTCTCTCTCTCCCTCTCACTTTTCTCCTTTGCCCACACCTTACTTCAGTTGGTGCAAATTGAGTTCAATGTAGAGCATTTAATGAACAACATTATTTAATAAATAATTCAATGCACAACCATAGTTTGTGCTCAATTATCCCAGCAATAGGACAGGAGAGGAGAGGAGGGGAGAATCCTGCTTTTGCAAATATGATGAGATAAAAGCTAAAAGCTGCAGCCTCTCTGTTCTTCCTCCTCTTGCCATCTTAACCACATGCTGATGTTTCCTTGGCCACAACATATCTGGATTTTGATCTCTGAAATTTTGGATCTGCTGACACATCTTCTCAAAACAATAGAAAAATTGTGTGATTCTAACATTTTCCCTGAATATTTTTCTTAAACTATCTTTGTCCATTGAAGAACCCTGCAGTCTCAAAAGCTTGCGCAGAGAATGCCATCTTTTCAGTTGGCATAATAAAGGTACGATTGCTATATGGATGTTAGAACTGGTCTTACGGGCCCCTGCTTTAAAATGTATAGATACACTCTTCCTTATGCCTAACCAAGAAAGAGTAATCTGAATTAAAGCTGCCCCACCCACCTGATGTTTCTTAATAGCTGTCTTTCTGATAATAAAGGCACCCCTTGTGCCAGCTTCTCTCATCTCGTCCTTCCATTCATTGCTCCTGCTTTGTTTTGCTTTATTATCATCCATTCACACCACTTGCTTGTTTCCTCCCTTTCTCTGGCATTGTCAGGATGCTTTAATGAATACTCCAGAGAAGGAGGAACAGTGCACACATCTAATTAATTAGCATTGTTGCCATCACTCTAAAGCCCTTTGGTGACATTCCCAATAATAACAACAGCCATAAGAGCTCGTATTCTTGGTTGCGGTGGAGCGGGGAGGAAAAGAAGAGCACAACCATCAGAGAAAACAATGTGCTTTGAGCACATGACACCAGTTCTGAGAACAGGTGGTAATGGCAACTGAAAGTATGGTTGCAATCTGACATCTCCTCAGTATTGCGTACATATCCACATGCAGATATAAACTAGGTCCTCACTGTGTAGCCCCCATGAGAATAACAACATAGTGCACTGCAAGTCATAAACACTCCTGTTAAACACCAATTACTGCAGGATTTATAACTTCCTCCCACTAGCTATTGGAGGAATATACTCCAGAAAGACTCAGTGGTATAGGCTCAGCTGGAGAGGGTCCAGAGTAAGTAGCAAGGAAATTGTTTTCCCTGCTTATGTTCCACCGTGATCAGACTTTGCTCCATCTTGCTTTGTGTCACGACATTTCGGCCCACACACAAACCACAGCTCAATAAAACCTGAGCAATTCCCACCCAGAGCTTCTGTTACAAAGAAATTTGTTACAGTTACACTTTCCAAAAAGTAACTTTCTTCTCCCATATCTAGGCTGCTTTTAAAATATCCCAGCTTCTTTCTCCTCTTTCCCACATTCCTGTTTTGTCCTCCGCATACTTCAGTTATTGCAAAATGTGTTCAGAGGGCAAAAATACTTTGCATACTATTAATTCAGTGGCTGGGAAAGGAATTCAAGGGGTGGAATCTTGCCCTTCTCTGCAGACTCATGTAAAAGCAAACTGCTGCAGCCTCTCCTAGCTTGTGTGTGTTTATCCTTAGTAATAACATTTACCAGCTTGACTCACTCCGATGTTGCTTCGCCACACATGTCCTGGTTTTCATATGTGAAATTTTCAACAGTATGATGAAAACTATTTCCTGCTTCTGAAGTCAAAGGCTTTTGTGGCCAGCATCCATAGTTTTTTGTGGGGTTTTTGGGCTATGTGGTCATGTTCTAGAAGAGTTTATTCCTGATGTTTCGCCAGCATCTGTGGTTGGCATCTTCAGAGAACGTTTTTTCTGCTTAATCTGTTCTAGTCAGTTTGAAGTAGAAAAAGACAACCAACAGCAGAGCTAGGGAAATACATGCATGCACACACCAAAAATCCTACCTGCTCTAAAGAGCACTAGGCTGCTCAGAGACAGAGGAGGTTTTACCGTATCACACACACTCGTCTAAAGAACTGTTTATGCATCATTCAGTTTCACTGTTTTCAAACATTAATCTGCATTTAAGCTACCCAGATCTACAGCAATACATATTTTCCTATAGGCAGTATTATATAACATTTTGCATTGTTAGTTGTGCTTTACATGGGGGCTTGACAGGTTTTGTTCAAGGTTCCATCTTTTCCATTCCAATTCCTCTCACCAAACACTTAGGCATAAGAGCCATTCCCCAATTCATTTTGAAATGTTCAATTCATTGGCCCTTTCTTCTTAACCATGATGCATCCCCTCACACTTAAACCCAGCCATCCTATTGCCTTCTAGTTCCTTTTGCATTTTGCTTCCTCAAAGAAATATTGCTTTGCATTTGAAAGCCTGTGTTGCTTTAATTCCCAGAACTTGTGTGGAAGGATTATTCACTTCCTTTCCATATTGGTTTGGGCAGTTAAGATGGGAATGAAATGCATATCCTTAGATTTAAACCAGTGTACCCAGAGACAGAAGCAGCATAAATATTTACATTTGCATTGTCTGAAAACCCATGCTTTTTCTGCATCTAAAGAGGTGGAATTACTTCATTTCATTTGGGGAAATGTGAGCTCTGGGGGACAATGTTTCATTCTCAGATTCAGTAAAGCGTCAATGTAATTTTGACATGAAACTTGCCGGAGTTGGATTTCTAAAGCTTTCCTGCTGTCACGGTGCCCCTTTTCTGGGACAATCCACAGTGGAAAGATTGGTCTCTTGCTCTGTTCCTGAAATTAATATTTGAAGACAGTTGGAGTCAAAAGCAAATGCTCTTTGTCCACATCTGCATTCTTGGAGGGGGAGAGCCACATCCTCTGATCTGCACCCAAAATAGCTCCATGGTGGAGCAAGGGCGAAATGAGTAAATTTGCACATTGGAACATTTGTCTGTTAACCCTATTATAGGTTTCCCATACAGTAGGAGTATGCATTCTACTCTGTGGAATATACTTCCAGTGATTGAATCTGTCACCACTGTTGTCACTTAAATTCATCAACAGTCATTGACTTTTGACCACAGTTCTACCAGGCTCTCCAGTGAATGGATAGAAAGAAGACAGGAAGGCAGTTGAGATACAACAAAGAAGTAAAGAAGATAAGAGGGAATCAAGAGGAGGATGAGCAAGAAAGATAAGGCATGGTGGAATGAGGAAGTAATGTGGTTTTGCAGGATGGGGTGGTTTTGCACAATGGTGTCAGCAGCTACCATTTTGTAGGAGGAAGAACTTGTAGTATATATATGGGTCATGTCATAGGATGTAATTTATTGGAGGCCTTTAACTAGAAATTGGATAGCCATATCCTGGGGGTGCTTTAGCTGTGGGTTCATGCATAGTAGGAGGTTGTGGTCCCTTTCAACTCTTTGATTTCATATGTGCCCATTTCTCTATCTCTGCCATATGATGGGGGCAGGGGTGCTCAATCCCCACAAGACTAGGCAAGGGAGGTCAGAGACCCCCAAAACCATAATTGGACCGAACTGGATCACCAAGACCTCTGTAGTGAGCTTCCTCAGAAATTATTCATTACAAGTGTACTAAACAATCAAGTGCTAAGAACTATTAAGACAGCTATTGTTGTTGAGCCCTCAAGAAATAAAAGAAACCCTGCCAGCACTGTAACCTATCCATGCTTGCTTAGTACACTGAACACATGGCGGGCAATTCTAAACATGTGTTGAGCTTGTACATGTCTTCATATTTATCAATGATTGAACAATAATGGATGGGGGAAAATGATTTACTGTCCCCCTGCAAATATCTGCAAAAAGGTAAAATTAATAACAACCCGCCCACAGATGTGGTGGGCCCCTCCACCCTAAAAACCATTTCCAGGATCTCTGATAGCGGGCACATCCATCCTATGGGATGCATGTTGTCCTTTCTTGCCATGTAGGGCTACATGAACTATAGACAAAAAGGTTTGTGGATTCTTAACTGACCTATTCCAAAGGCTTAGGGAATTTAATAACATGTAGATTATTCTTCTGTATCACTGATAATCAAAAACAGTTTGTTTATTTTTAATGCAAAATAAAAATATCAGTCGAGCAGTTTGGGAGTCTCTCACAGGAGAAGAGAATTTCAGAGTCAGACGGAATCCATTAAGAACTCCTCTCTCTTCATGTTTGGTGCATCAGAAACATGAAGAGGAGAGAGTTCCAGACTGACATCAAATCTCATCTGATCCTGGAAGCTAAGCAGTCTCAGGCCTGTTTACTACTTGGATGGGACACTGCCAATAAATACCAGGTGTTCGAGGCTGTATTTCAGAGGAAGGAACTGGTAAAACCACCTCTGAGTATTCCTTGTCTAAGAAAACCCTCTGAGATTCAAAGGATCGCTATAGGTTGACAGGCAACTTGAAAGCATGCACACAGAGAAAGGAAATGCAGATTCACAATTGCACATATCGGTGGTGATTGATGAGTTTTTCTAATTAATGCAAAATTGCATGATAATAATGATAGGTCAACTGGCCAGCAATGGATGAGTCCTGACATCAGTCAAAAAGGGGAGGAATCACATGTCGTAATTCCAATCCAATTTCACCACTAGCACCTTGTGTGGAAATGTCCCTAGATGGAATACTTTTTACTCTGGGTGATCTCCACTGAAGAGGAAATTACCGTAACACTCTGGATAGCTCTAGCATCAAAGTGTAGAATAAGGGAAATCAGCCTTTCTCTTTGGCAGAGCGGTGCCACAGTGGTATAGTCAATAGTTTGACAGGTGCGTTCCCCTACTATAACCTCCCTTTCAAGACCCCTGACACCTTGCCTGCTGATACCCTTTCTTAAACTTAAACAAGCTAAGCCATTATCAGCAACGGCTTCAACCAAGGCAAGCGAACTCAAAGGAAGACTCCTGTGTATGTAAGGTCTGTGGGTTGGCTCCAGTGTAATGCCTTTGCTTGCCAACATCTTCACCCAAACGCCAGGTGAGATTATGTGATAAATGATTGCATTAGCCGAGACAGCTTCTCATTTTCCTCCAATCTGGCCTGTCTGCCCTTTTAGCACGGAACTCCTGATAGCATTTCTTCCTTCACCAACTTCATTTTTCCTGCTTGCTTGTCAAGCTGTCAGTGTGGAGAAAAAGAGGAGCCATCGACAAGGCAGCTACTGTTTCAGCTTCAAGTCAGGTTTCCATTGTCTCCTGCTCACACACAGACAACTGAACATGGCTCCATAGGGCTCATGTGGTCAGGAAAGGCTGTGTCTTTACCAACTTCTATCACTTCCCTTGTATCTAGAGGCCATCTTGAGATTCTGGCTCATGTCTGGGAGACCTGTATCCATACTAAACAGTTACAGCAGTCTGAAAGCTCTTTAGTGTCATAGGTCCATTGTACAGATTCTTTGCTAGAGATTTATAGTTCAGAGGAATGTACTAGAGTTCTCTCCTGGGGGAGAATTCTTAAGGTTGTGTGTGCATGTTGTTGTTTTTTAACCAAACTACAGATCTCATTATTCCTCATTAGGACTGGTGATCTGGAAACAAGCAGATGGGTTCATCAAACAGATGAGCAAGAATTAGGCAGCCTACAAGCAGTTCAGTCAGCACTTGACTGACAAATTGCTCAGAATTAGCAGCTTTACAGGACCAGATGGGACCCTATTAACATCACGCCATTTGATCACTGTTTGACAGGTTTTTGCAGTGCCACCTTCTGGCCATCTGCAACGGTGGTGCTGCAGGGCAGCAGAGGTCCATCCAAAAGTCCCCTCTACCAATAAGCTCACCTAGAGGTACAGAGGATAACAGGACTGTACCTTTCTATCAAAGTCCACACTTTGAGACTCTTCCAGAATTCAGCAAAGATCCTACATCAGGGTAATGTAGTACAGTTGGCACTCCTTCTCCACAGATTGTTTGTCCATGGATTCAAGCATCCACAGCTTGAAAATATTCCAAAAAATATAAATTCCATGATTTATAAAATGATTTTGTCATTTTATAAAAGGGACAATATTTTACTATGCCATTATATTTAATGGGATTTTGAGCATCCACGGATTTTGATAGCCACAGGGGGTCCTGGAACCAAACCCCAGTAGTTACCAAGGACCCACTGTATACCTCTCCCCATGTGGAGTGATGCCTTCAATGTGCTATGCAACTCTTGTGCTGAATGATAACATCGGACAAACTATGCAGCTAAATAAAGAAGCAAATGTGTGTGCGCTGACCTCCAGTGCATAGTACTCATCTTTGACTGAATGTGGACATTTCACACTGGACAAAAATGCCCAACCATTTGCATAGGGGAACTTACTCATGCATAAGACATCACCCCAGGCATGTCCTTTTATACTAACCCTATCTCTTTACATTTTTACATTAGCTTCCTCTCACACGTAATACCACTTCAGCTCTGTTAATCCTCAGCCACCATGATCACTTTTTTTAAAAATCCACTGACGTATTTTAGTAACATACAACATATATGTATCATATAACATATAACATACTTTCTGAGCACAATAATAATTTCAACACACTGAGGATTGGAATTAGAGACAGCATTATGGTTTGAGGAAGGGTTTCATGTACACATCTTGTCCTTCTTGTATTTATTACGTATTCCGGTATCTTCTCTCCCCACTGCCAATGTGCACAACCTATTGACAATCGTGGCATCACTTCTGGCTCTTGGCATCATGTCTTTATGGAAAATAATGTGGGACATTTCCCCCTTCCCTGTAGATTACATTTTACCCACTGCCTTTGTGGTCTTGGAAGTAATATCAAGATCTTTGTTGGAAGTAGGGGAAGGATCAGTTAGACTAAAAGAAGTTCTTTAAATATTCATGTATTACCAATCATGTATCATCTCAGGGGTTCTGCCAAATCCAAGACCAGATTCAGACCTTTAGAGGCTGTAAGCACTTAAAAGATTTTGGTGCTCCCCAACATCACAATAAATACAGATTCCAAGTGTTTCTAAAGTATTTATTTAGCTAACACATGTGTCTTCCTTCCGTCCTTCCTTCCTTCCTTCCTTCCTTCCTTCCTTCCTTCCTTCCCCCCACAAGGCTTCCTTATCCACCCAGTCCCATATGGAAATACAAGGATGAAGAGAATTATCCATACTAAACCACACATTTGGGATGATACCTGGCAAAGGAGGGCTAGAAGCACATCCTGCATCCCTGAGTATCAATTCCTTCATGTGTTTAAGAGGGTTAACAGCCATTTGTAATCACATTAGAGAAACGGTTTAATTCTAAAGACAGCCATTTGCTGGACTCACTTCCCTTGACTGCATTACAATGAGAAGATCAAACAGAATCAGCTTCAACAGAGAGATTATACCCAAGGAAAAGAGAAATCGTTGGCTGGGAGTGGAAGAGGAAAATACAGCCATGTCCCCCTCTGACAATGGAAATCTTTGCAAACAAAATTAATAGATGACTGAATTAGAAAGTCAGATAGCCATGATTTGTGAATGCAGATGTCATTGGACTAATAATTCTATCATCCTTGACCACTGGCTATACTGTGTGGGTCTAATGTGAGTACAGCAACCTATGCAGCGACACAGGTTCACCAGTTCACTGTAATGTCTCATTCACACAGGAAACCCTGCATGTGATACTGCAGTCAAATGGAATATATAAAGCTGACCATTGGCCCATCTTGCCTAGTCTACTCTAGCAGCTGCCCACTTTCTCAAGCCTCACTCTGAGGTCTTGCCCATCTCTACTTCTGATGCCAGTTCAAAGGGATACATTGATGACTGAATCATCTCAAATACTGTGTCTAGTTCTGGGCACCACAGTTCAAGAAGGTGGTAAAGGGATGAAGCAATATGGCTAACAAAAAATTATTTCTCATGTCATCCCTAGAAAACCATCCTTAAATTATACGGAATTTCACTGGTGGAAAAAGGTACTTAAGTTGTGAACCAGAACTGTTAATGTAATTAATACCAACACATTGGCATCTTATCTCTAGGCACAACTTCAAAGCACAGGAAAGTCCTATATGTAGTCATTTTCTGACCTTGACACCATAGTCGGGAAGCAAGCCATGCACAAAGAATTTGGATGGGCTTAAATTAATGTTAGGCTGCTCCTCGTCTTTCCTTTGCTTTCTCCCTCTCATCCTTTTCTAAAGAAGAACTTCTTCACCACTTTAAGTACCCTCTCTTTGGAATGGCACTTGCAGCCATTCCAGTGGGGATGTGTGATCTGCATTTAGACTGCATCGGCAGGATAAGGAAGGCAGCGGAGCGTGTAAGTATCAATTTTCCATAGTGGGCCGAACGTGTGTAATTATAGACCGTTCCAGGGTTTACAGCCATGAAGACTCTTTGCAACTGGCATTAAAATGGTTATGGAGTTGTTTTGAAATGTTTCCAGCAAGATGTTATTGTAGGAAGGGGGCAAAGCTTCTGTTTCAAGCTCCTTGGGATTCCTCTTCTCTGGGAGTGAGATTTGTTTTAAATTATACCAACAGATTTGGATCTCTTGGATGCGATCCTACATCCCACTGACAGAACAAAATAACTACAGCTGGCCCTCCATATCCACGGATTCTTTCTTTATGTATGAAGGGAAGAAGGTGTATGAAGAGTATGAAGAGAAGAAGGAGAAGGCTCCAGTCCCAATGTAAGGCTACTCCTTTCTCTCTTGGTGCTCCGTTAGAGGCTTAGGAGCCAGAGCTGCTCACTTGGGGCATTGTAGCAGAAGGTACGGAATACCTCCTTCCACAATGTCTGAGAAAGGACACATACTGCTATAACTCTGGAAAACTTACCCAGAGTTAGTCATGTTGGCCATACAGTAAAGTACAACAACATCCCAAATCCACAAAACGACAATGCAATGTTCTCTGACTGACAAAGGAGGCTGGTAGCCTTGCAAGGACAGAGACAACCTGGATATCAAAGGGAGGATTTTGTATGTTTTGTTCATGGGGTTTAAACTTTATTTCCTGGACTTTGGGATCCCTTGGTATCCCAGAACCCACATGGCCATAAGGATGAGTGCCTCCCTACATGAGTATTATTATTATTATTAAGTTTTATTTATATAGCGCTGTAAATTTACACAGCACTGTACATAAAATCATTTAATTAGACGGTTCCCTGCCTTCATGCTTACAATCTAAGAAGACACGACACAAAAGGAGAAGGGAATGGGTGAGGGGAGTATCCCTCCATACCATCTGAACTATGAACAACAACAACAACAACAACAACATCTTTGCACAATGTAGGCCTGTGACTCTAACATTGTCATATAACGTTTTTATTTCTCCTGCATGATTTTTTAACACCTTTGTCTGACGAAGGGGACAGTGGAGCTTTGAAAGCGTGCAACATGTATTTTGTGCAGTTTGGTTAGTCCAATACAGGTACTGTATTGCTATTTTGTGGACTTTGGATGCTATGGTATAATTCCAGTTACTCCTATACATGACACCAACAGGATGCTGGTTTTCAAGTACCTCTCAATGCTAGTACATCAAGAAAGAAGAAACAAGCCTCAGGATGACAACTGAATTGGGTTGTTGCTGAAAAGGGTCTCACTGAATGTGTGATGTTTTAATTTAATTTAATTACTTCTGTTTTAATGTTGTTTTACTTTGATTCTTCCTATGTATTTGTGCTACTTTATTGAAAGCTACCTTAAATTACATTCACAAGGGCTGTGTGTTTATGTGTGTGAGAGAGAAAGAGACAGAGAGAGAGCACCTTCAACTTGCCTCTTGACTTATGGAGTAATAATATGTTTTCTTAGGCAAAGGATTTGCAATTTGTGCTTTCCTTCCCATGAAATATAGCCGGCAACACCTGGTATGCCTTAGTTTCCTCGCCTCCAAGTACTAGGGAAAGAATATTTGAAATGATTTTTTTAAATGGTTTTAAAAAGTGATTCTCCGATGCTCAGAAACCCCGATAAGAAGAGTCCTAAACTCATAAATACCTTTGCAATTTGGGGCATATTCTATGCAAAATTTGCTCATGGCATTGTTGTGCAGAAAACATCTTTTTCTGGAACAAAACTATTATTTCTGAGTAGCACTATTCTATTCTGTGTAAAAGATGCTCTTTTCTGTGCAGAAAATGGTGTAATTGGTTTTTTTTTTCCTTGCACAAAATTTACATATCATTGTTTTGTGTTGAAAACAGTATTTTCTGTGCAGGAATCGTATTTTTCTGAGTAAAGCATAAGAAATTAAGAAAATTGCACAGAAATGTCATTTTCTGCAAATAAAATGTTGTTTTCTGTGCAAAAAAAAACATCCTGTGCAAATTTTGCACAGAATAATTCCTGAACTGCGAATCATCTTTAAAAACTACACAGTTTTGAAAGACTGTCTTGCAGCAAAGAATCATATCCTTAGAGAATTTATCAATTAAGAATCGGCTTAAGTGATATGGACTAGAGCCCTATCCAAGGAATTAATTTATACATGAAGAGTAGCAAAATGAGATATGAACTATAGCCTTATCCAAGAAGTTAATTTATAAATTAAGACTAGCAAAAGGAGATGTAAAAGAAGACTTTTTTGGTATCATGTGGGAAGCCATTTGTTATTTTTATGTAACAAAGTAATGGCAAATTTAAACCACTAAATGACCATGTTAAATTCTGGATTAATAATTAGATAAAAGCTATTATATTAATATGCATAGGAATAGAATGGAAACTGCAGATGTAAGAGGTTTGACTGAGTGATATTTCTATAGAACGAATTGGGGCAGAGATGGGAAGGGGAGGTGGGCTTGTTTGTAACGAATGGGAGAAATTGTTGTAATATGGAGATCGGAGTATTGTTAATATCAATGAATTAATTACAAAATAAATAGTCACATCCTTACTAAAGATTAACCAGGCATGGCTTTACATCTTGAAAGTGTGGGACAAAAGAGGAGGGGAAAGGATAGGTTTGAATTGTTCAGAGCTGGAGAACAGAGGAAGGAAAAAGCTTCTACACTGAAAGAGAAGGGGGGACAAAAAGGCTATTTTCCATTTTAGTGCCAAAGTATCTATTATTTATCACTCTTACTAGTAAATTCAGCTTCCCTTCTACCAGAATAGACACAGTGTGATGGCAGACGTAACTTTCTTAACTGCTGTCACTGTGAATTCTTCATCTATGGCTAGAACCGCGTTTTGCCCCTTCCTTTACATTGTATATATGCAAGGTGAACTCTGGAACAAATCTCAGTCTTACCCTGTTGTTTGCTTCATCCATCCTGCCTTTTATAGTTGAAAAGCACTAGTTAGAGGTCCATCCTTTCACCTTGCCTTCCAATTTGTTTGTTTTTAAGTACTAGATTTTTTGGGAAGATAGGTACTTGCAATTCTTCCCCAGGGATTGAGCAGTAATGATGGTGTTGTCACAAGTACCAAGTACCAATTACCATGTACCATGGATCACTTCTCTGTACGTTTGAAACATATAGAATGACATAGATTGTTCCAGGAGCATATAAATATAACTAACAGCTGACCTCACCTAGGAAAGAAGAAGCCAAAAACATCTGGTGCATTATTTGAACAAGTCCCCCATCAATCTATCTATCTATCTATCTATCTATCTATCTATCTATCTATGCATTTAGTGCAACAATCTGTACTTTTAACTCCACTCTGTTGCATTTCGAATATTGTTTTTGTCTTCATTCATATAGCTATTGCGGTGAATCTGACATGGCTGAGAAATTGCAACAGATGTACAGCGCTGTGTAAATTTACAGAGCTTCATAAATAAAGGTTAATAATAATAATAATAATAATAATAATAATAATAATAATAATAATAATCTCCCTGGATGTAACCTTGCATCTGATACCAGGCTCTAAGAAATATTTCACATGTGGCTTGGCCACTAATCTCAGAGTTATTTCATGAGGGGTGATGTTCTCTTGGCCCCAGCCTGAAACCGGAAACAAAGCAGGGAAAATTAGGATCTGACCCTTAATGTATGGAGCCAAAAAATGTGTTTGTAGGGAAAAAACAACATCGCTGCCAAAAAGGAGGCATCCTTCAAGGCTTCCTCACAAAATGCTTGCAGCCAACGTGTTCCGTAAAAGGAACTTCCTGATGAATTACACTGAAATCGAGCGAGTCTTGGTTCCATGGCGTGGTTCTCTAGGGAACCATTCCATCTAACTCAGGGCTCTCCTGTGTGTCAGTAATAAAGTCAGTGGCAAAAAAGAGAGAGATATACTTTTGCAAAAGTAAGACGTTCAGGGAGAAAGAAGCCCTTAAAGCAGACATTTAATAATACGGCAATAAAACAAGGGAATAAAACAAGATGTGAAATAATGGACTGTCTGTGAATCTTGTCTGGGATTTCCCTCAGACCCAGCATTCACGTCCAGCAGTAAAAGCCCTCTTGAGATACCTCCCAAGAGCTTCTAGGATAAAAACCAGGAACTACAAGCTTGTAGCAGTAATGTAATGGGGGATTTTGATGTGTTGGTGCTCATCATGACAGTCCTCATGGCCATACTCATCTCAAGAGAGTCCAAAAATGCAAGCAGTGTGTGGGATGAAATCGATAAACTACTTTTGTCCATTTTCATCTTCATCAGAAATAGGTCTTTTGTGATGCTGACGGCTCTTAATTAGCAATGCGACACCAAGCCCACCACAAAATATGTTCAATAATAACAAGGATAGCAAAAAAACATATTGCAGCCTCTGACAACTCTTTCATGGTAGCCCCATACAGATTGCATTGCTGTGGCAGAAGGAATGCTTTTCCGTCCACAGGAAATCTGCTCTCCGTGTTGGTTTGGACTATGAAGGAGTGTTTAAGGTGCTGATCCTAAATGCCAAACAGGTTCAGTACTTTGAATTGCTCCTTCAAAGACAACAAACAACCAAACAAACCAAACAACATTATGGATTCCCAACTTCAAATATGAAGTTGCTGTTGTGTGTCTTTCACACATATCTGTGAGGGTGGCAGGACAAAGAGAAAGACCTCCACAGAGGATCTCAAGCCATGGACAAGTTTGTATGGGAAAATACAGTCCTTTAAATGGTAGGGTTGGTCCTGGCATAAGGGGGGGGGGAGTAGGGAGGTACCAGTCTAACTTCTTTGGGAAGGGGATTCCAAAGCTTGGTGGAAGCCACTGAGAAGGCCCTCACCTATGTTCCTACCAGATGTAAGTGAAGGTGGTGGGAAAGAGATAGAAAACCCTCTCCGGCAGATCTCAAGACATGGACAGGCTGATATTGGAAAAGGTTGTCCTTCAAATAAGCTGTTTTGATCTTCCATTTCTCCACAAACCAAAAGAATCAACAGGTGAAATGAGCAAGAACAAGTTTCCTTACTGGAGTGCCAGAATATGTGCTTGTGATTCAGAAGTGCTATTTTATAAATGCTAAGCATGAGCACAACAGGATACGGATGGGTAACCGGGCCTACCAGGAGCATCTTGGCATATGACAGAAGGACCATAACAGCCAATTAAAGAAAGATTCGCTTTACTGCTAGGAAAAAGCGTCTGTGCAAGATGCTGTTTCATTTGTACTGTCTGATCTTCTCAGCATCTGTGTCCCAATTTACGCTGGCTATCGTATTTAAAAATAAATCCTTATGAAGAAAGATGTGGAGGGGGGGACAGAAAACCCACACATTGCAATATGCTCACCCAAGTCCAACTGCCTCCAGGCCCATGGGTTTTTGTTTTTATCTGAAAGGAACACGTCGTCCTTTGCAGGACAATTTTAACTCTGCTGAAAAATATTTCAAGTAAGCAGAAACAGGAGTTGAGGGGAGGGCAGCAATAGTTGTGTCACTGTCTGGTCATCTGATCATGATGTTGGTTTTTGCTGTTGTTTTTTTAATGGAGTATCTCATTTTTTAACACTTCTCAGCATAGCAATGCTTCCAGGAGGGAGCAATCTCGATGTGTCAAATCATCGTCATGTTAGAGCAGTTTGTTCCTGGGAAGTGACTGGTAAGTCAGAAAAGCGTCCATAACAGCTGCATAATTTTGAAGTGACATTTGAAAGCTCCGGCTCACTTTGAACAAACATAAACTCTTGTTAGTTTTAGGTGGATTTTTTATACAGTATTTTTTTAAAATAAAATACTTGATTGTTACAGGAGAGAATTCGGCTTTGTATTCGTCATTAAATGCTTCTGAGGCCACTCACGGCAAGAAAGGGACAGGTTTGACTTAATCAAAGTCAAATGAAAATTTGGAAACTGTAAAATGACAGATTGAGGAGATAGGTGTGTGTTTGGAGTTCATTGAAGGAGTCACCATCATCTCCACCCCAAAAAATAAGGCATCAGGTCCGTGGATCCATGGACTACAATGGCAGGACTAAAACACATTATTTACTGCATGTCCGGAAGGGGACATTGTACTGCTTTGTACCACTCTGTGGTGCCACCCACAGGCATATATGCTTCTGTCAATTTAGTAGATGTTAGGATATGGCAGTTTTTGGACTCAAAGTCTAAAACTTCCAAGTCTAGCCTCCAAGGAACATGTTTGACTTAATCTGAATCTGTTTCATATCAGGCCAAGTAATAGTTCCATCTTGCTCAGGATTAACTACACCAGGACTAGGCAAGTTGTATCCCTCCAGAGGTTGACTACAGTTCCCATCATCCCTCTCTATTGGCTGATCTGCCTAGGGCTGACAGCAGTTTCAGGCTGACATCAGAAGGGCCACATGCAATCTGACAGTCCATCAAATCCCCACAAACCACATCAATTTTTAATTTCCAGTCCAATTTGTTTTGCCTAAAAATGGTGCCAAATAAACCAACACAGCTTTCAAATGTAGAGCCGCATTTCCAAAGATTCTTCCAACACCATCAAAAAGGCCTTTGCTCAGATAAAAACTGACCCCCCCCAAAAAAAAAATAGTGGCCTGAAGTAATATGATATCATTTCCAATGTGCCATGATGTGCCCATGGGGTTGGCGGTGAATAATAATAATAATAATAATAATAATAATAATAATAATAATAATAATAATATGTTTTATTTGTATACCGCTTTTCCTATGATCAAAGCGGTTTACAGCATACATATGCATATACAACAAAGCAACTAACAAAACAAAAACAAAAAAACAACTCTGCTTCTCTCCCCTCAAGATGGTGGTCGGGGGAGGGCTCTTCTTCTTGGCAGGCAGAGGCCTGTTGTTTCTTGCCTGCTGTACTGGCACCTGTCCCACATGCGGTTGCCCACTCTGGTCTGCATTAGCTGGCAACATCAGTTGACTTATAGGCCTCTTTCAGGACCAATAAATGCACAGGACTGTTTTCAAAAAATGAATCTATACTAATAAAATAGAAGATCTACGGCAAGCTATAACTCACTGGAATATCACATTAAAAACATTGACATTTGACAGAGTGTGTTTGGTTGTTGTCCAAGCATTGAGTCACTATTCCAAATTCCAAATGGGATGGAGGATTCCCAGTAGTCAGAAAAGGATGATTGTCTCAACTTACTGGGAAATATTTTTATTGTACTCTCTGAAGAACTTTTGCTAAGATTTCTGAGGCAGGAAAAATGTGGGAAAAGAGAAAAGTACTGTATATGTAATAAATGGTTACAATATGACGATCCGATCAGGTGCCAGACAGCATTGCACAATTGCAAAAAGAGATTAACACAGCATTAGAGAAACCTGCAACAAAGACTGCAAAATCACCCAGTGAAACAACAGAAACTGAAAAGCGAATGGACACTCCAGGAAACAAAAACTGGGAAGACACTTGCTGAGGTACCAAGGAAAGAAGAGGATCAGCTCCAAACTCCTTCAACTATTGCTTTTGCATCTGAGTAGATATCATCTTCTGCTACAGGAATCAGAAGGAAGTCTGCTACTCCAAGAGGAGCAGGAAGTAAACCAGAGTCTTCAAGTTGCATGGAAGATGGCAAAAACAAAAGCTCAATCTCTCTCAGTGACAAAGGTCCTGTCTGCACTGACCAGGATATTCTGGGGGCAGCCTGAAGTATCCTGGCCCCGGAGCTGCCCTGAGCTCCTCCCGTTACCATGTCCCCCGCTTCCACACATGTGTGCTGCTGCACCACCTGGCATGTCCTCCACTGCATCATGTACCTTCACTCTAAGGTCAGAATGAGGTGCCCAGAGATGATCACATGGTGGGGTACCACATTATGTCCTCAGAGCAAGTGACTCATGGCAGCAGCAGATGCACCAGGCAGCTCAGTGGGACATTTCAAACAGCAAGTTACCTTAAATGTAGTAAAGCACATCTTGCATTAAATAAGCCTTTGGAGATGATAGAAAAGCTACATGCATTTCCTGAAAAGATTATTCAAAATATGGGGCTACCACACAAAAGGCCTTGTCTGTGGGGCTTACCAAGTGCCCTGCTCTTACTGATGAACCTGCCAGCAGTCCCTCAGCTGTGGACACTTACAGGCATCCTTTCAGATGTCCTGGATGCAAACTGTCTAAAGAGAGAATCGGGACGCTCTCGAAGACCATCTGTATTTCAAAGTTCCTGAGCCACATGAGTTTGTATCTGAACCATCTGTCCCCCGCAGCATAATTATAGTTTTACCATTGCATTTGCTGTGATCTCTCCATTTTCTGTGAAAGGTGTGAGCAGGCTGTGATTAGATGTGAGCAAGACACTGATTACTGGTTAATTAGCAAGGCTAATAAAACTGCCATTTAAGATGGGTAAAGTACAGTATTTACTCCAAGAGAAAGTTATTTGAAAATGCAAAAGAGTGAATCTTTTGAACAGGTAGATAGATAAAAAGATAGATGATAGACAGGATATGCAGAAAAACCTAGGATACTGTTCAGTGTAAGGGAGAAACACACACAAAGAGGAAGAGAGGGAGGGTTGCAACTTCATTATGAGAGTTCTGGTAATTGCAGTATTATAAAATCAGAATTGGAAGTCCAACCACTGCCATGCAAAAAACAAAGTTTGAAAAAGGTCAAATAATCTATGTAGATCTGAGGTCAGCTTATCACAATGATCACTTTGGTAGCTAATGAACATCAAGCCTAAATATTCTGAAGGCATTGGATGCCATCTGTTCTTAGAAGCAAACCAGGATCAGGCCTGGTTAGTATTTGGGTGTTGTTGTTGTTGTGTCTTCCAAGTCATCTCCAACTTATGGTGACTCTAAGGCAACCTTATAACGGTGTATGCTGGGACTCAGAGTGTACTACGTACTCAAAGTCTTGCTCACCTGCCTTGAATCCCATTGTGAGAGAAAGGTGGGATATAAATCCTTGAAATAAGAAATAAAAATAAAGGTCGCTGCGTGGGTTTCCATAGTGGAGTGGAAAACCAAATCATAATCTCCAAACTCCTCCAGATGTTTGGATTCCCAAACTCCTTCAGATGTTTTGTACTTCAGTTCCCAGAAGATTTAGCCATCTTGACCAATGGTCTGGGATTCTGGAAGCTGAAGTCCAAAACACCTGGAAGGCCAAAGCTTGGGAATCACTGGTCTAGTCCAACATTCAAACCACTATACCACACTTGTATTTAGGTGAGGGATTGCCAAAGAATACCAGATACTGTTTGGCTATATGTCAGATGAAGAGACTGAAAAAACACCTCTGAATATTGTTTCCCTTAAAAAATCATATGAAATTCATGTGGTTACAATGAGTCAACAGGTAGCCTGAGGGTGCATAGAAATGCACACACAAACAAATGAACACTTTTATGTTTCTGAATTCAAGCTGAAGGATCACAGCTCACACTAATAACCCTAGAGATTTCCTTTTAAAGTGTAAAAGCAATTAGAATTAACTGTTCCAAGAACACTAGTTATTGTCTGTTGTTCCAGAAAGCAACCTCAACATTAGGAGAAAGTTTTCAATTGAAAGAAATGTTCCACAGTGGAACAGAGGGACTCAAGAGATAGCAGGCTCTCCTTTGCTGGAGGTACTTACTACACCTATAGTTGCATCCTGCAGTGCAGATCCTGTACCTTGCAGGGGATTAGACTAGATCCATGGTGGTGAACCTATGGCACGCGTGCCCTCTCTGGCATGCAAAGTCAATTCTTAGGGCATGCAGAGAGATGGGAGGGCGGGGGAAGAGTAGGAACAGGTACATGCCTGTTCCTCCTCTTCTTCCACCCTCCCATGCCTCTAGCTGTCTCTGGAGAAGTCCCACCCCTGGAAGTCCTGTCCCCCCCCCCCCCCACACCCACACACACACACACACCCCACACACCAGGTAACACCTGATGTGGGAACACCTTTGAGTTTGGGCACTTGGTCTCTAAAAGTTTTGCCATCACTGGACTAGATGAACTTAAACAGGGCTATCATATCAACTCTTAACCATCTGTTTTCCAGGCTAAACACACTCAGCTCCCTAGGTCCTTCCTCATAAGGTATGATTTCCAGGCCCTTTGCCATTTTGGTGGCCCTCCTTTGGACACGCTACAGTTTTTCAACATCTTTTTTGAATTGTGGTGTCCAGTTCTGTGCTAGCTAGAGCTAATGAGAAATGAAGTCTAAAATATCTGGAGGACAACCGGTTGGGGGAAGTTGTCCACTGGTCTCCATTTTGAAAGAACCATTACTACCCAGTCTGGCTATCTGTATGGCTGATAAGATATAGAAAACTATTATAATACCTCAGAGTGTTCATGCCGGTGCGCCAAGTGGGTACATTCCAACCGAGCTGTTACAACAGACTTTTCTTTCATGAGTTTCATGGAGTTGGCAAACCTCTGGGTCACATCATCATTCAACTGAGCTAGTTTCTTCCACCCAGCTCTTTTAGAGGCTCGCTTCTCCATTGTGTGATGGCCTTCAGACAAACAGCATTAGCTTTCACCTCTGAGTAAGGAAACAAAACAAAGGTGCTGGGTAACACACAACCAAATCCATCTTGCTTTATATTCAGATGAAAAGAGTAGGACAATAAACACATTCAGTGTAGGCAGAATTATTGTGAGGATGTCAGAGAAAACCATTCTCTTTCCTGGATCCCTTGGCACGGGTTGAGCACATGCACGAGATCCTGATATAAAAATAAACCTAGCTCTTCAATCATATTTCTTTATCATGCATTTCATTGATGACACCACTTCTAATCTCTTCTGTAAATGTATGGAAATTTGTAGTTCACTGAGCAAGGTTTTTCTATTCACATGTATGTTAGCCAATTCTGCAAACAATACTAGATGAAATGAGCCCACAAACAACTGTGTTAAAACAATGCAATTTTGTAAATTGAAGTGTGTATGTGTGTGCACGCATATACAAGATGGACTGGCATGTCAGGAGGATGGAATCCTTTCTGGATTTGCATTCACAATTAGCACTGGCTCTCATGAAACAAACACACAGTATTCCGCCTAATGGGTCATTATCCAGGATTGCAAAGGGATTACTCTTTTTACATCCAAGCTTTGTTAATGTATTTCCGTAGGGGAAAGAACCAAAGTAATCCTTGGCTACATCAACAAAAATTGCCTATATGAACCCTGGGACAAGACTGTTTCTTTTTCAAAAGCTATCAAGAAACCATCGGCTGGAATCCTTCCACTTGAAAGAAAGGCTCTTGATAGTAGTATTTCAAGAACGATCTTGAAAGTAATATTATGCAAGTAGGGACATTATCTGTAACATGTTTGTCTTGGGTTTATCAGAATGTAGCTTAGGGAGCTGGATATGTTTAGCTTCGAGAAGAGAACGTTGAGAAATGATATGACAGCCATATTTAAATGCCTGAAGAGTCTCAGGTAGACAGAGGCGCGTTACAGACCGCCCAGAAGGGGCAGTCTCACACTGCCACCGGTTGCAGCATCCGGAAACCACAGCAGCCAAACGTTGTGCGGCCCAGAAGAGACACCACGAGGCACCAGTCGCGCACAACATGATGACCCCATGAATGAGAAACCTCCAAGTCACCATATCAACAACTCTGCTCAAGTCTTACAGACACAGGGCCATAACTCCCTTGATTGAGTCTATCCATCTGGAATGCAATATTCCTCTTTTCCTACCTTACTGTCTTTTCTAGTGAATCATGCCTTCTCATAGTATGACCAAACTACAACAGTCCTGGTTTACTCATCTTGACTTATAGGAAAAGTTCAGACTTGATTTGCTCTTTTTAGCTGTCCATGGTATCCATAGAATTCTTCTCCAGGATCACATTTTAAATAGGTTGATTTTCTTCCTATCAGATATTTCACTGTCCAGCTTTCACAACAATACAAAGAATGGGAAATGTGATAACATGGATAATCCTAACTTTAGTATTTAATGATATATCTTCACATTTTAGGATCTTGTCTAGTTCCTTCGGAGCTGCCCTTCCAAGTCCTAGTCATTCTTCCATCTCTTTTATGTACTGATTCCATCATCTTTTTATTTGTACTTGGTCCTGCTAGTCATAGAGTACCCCACTCTTGGTTTAATTTTCCCTTTGATTTCTTAGATCTTGTGAAAGAGGTCTCTTGTTCCTTTTTTGTTGTTCCTTTGTTTCTCTGCATTGATTATTATTGTAGTTCTCCTTGTCCCTACACAGAAGTTGCTAAAAGTTGCATTTAGGGTTCTGACTCTATTTCTATCAACTTTTACTTTCACTTCTCATCTGTCCTTAACTGCTTGAAGAGTTCATTTGCTATTCATTGAAGGTTCTCTTTCTCTACTATAAGGACTACCTCTACCTTTACTGTTTCATCGCTTTTCTGCTTGGGTTACTGTGTGGATGGAGTCAGGAGTCCTTCCAATGGCTTGCTCTCTTATTTTTATGAATGGGAAAAGAGCATGACAATTACAGCTCCAGAGAAAGGAACAGGGAACCACACATTAAATGCTACAACCCTTCCAGCTGTAATGATAAAAAGAGAGAGTATCACTTCTTACAACACTAGCCATTGTGCTGCAAAAGAAAACATTTAATTTCATCTCTTATAAAATAATAAAAAATGGTAAGGGAAGATTACAGGATAGAGGACTGTATGATTTTTCCCCTTTTGAAATCTTTCTAATAGAGCACTTATCTACAATGGTTTTTCTCCCCTCTCTTCCATTCCCAAAGCTATTACTGAATACAACACACGCAGTCAAGGAACCGCTGGCTCTTTGGGCTATTATTTCTTCCCTTAAAAAAACCTCTGTATGTTTTCATTCTTCTCTAAATGCATTTGGTTTTTCATAAAAATAATATCCAGCCCAATAAAGAGCATTAGCTGCCATGAGAGGCAAAGCATCACCTGTAAATGTCCTTTTAATGCTCCTAGACCCCCGGTAGGTTAATAAAGCAGGAATAATGGAAAATAAATCGAACACAATTCTGCAAGGGCTGTTAATTTTTCACTTACAACTTTAAAAAAGAGTAGCAGAATGTATTTTAGCCTGTTCTGGCTACCTAGGACTACTTTCGGAATAGATGAGATCTTGGCTTGATTACTTCTCCCCGGTCAGCAAACAGATGTATGGCTCTTGTTGTTCTCTGCCATCAAGCTGACTTTGACTTATGGTGACCCAATGAATGAGAGACCTCCAAGATCCCCTGGTCATCAACTGACCTGACATTATTATTAACCAGACATTATAGTGACCCGAGAGCCTTCCAAGATGCTCGGTTAAGCAAGGGCTTAAAGTCTTGAATCAAAACATTTCATCTTCTGCCTGCTTCAGCTGCTCTGTTGTGACCCAAATTGTCCTCTCCAAATAAAATTCCAGGAAGAGAAGGAATCAATGAATTTGTTACTTGTAGTCCTACCCAATTTTACAAGTTTACAACCTTACATTTGTTTCCACCAACTTCTATCCACACGACTTTTAAAAGTCTACATGAAAATCAGTAGGTTGTATGCATTAAGGAACAATCAATATATGCATTTTTTCTTATTGGAGGCACATTTTTATATAATTCCTTATACAATGCATTTTTGTACGTAATTTCCAGTAATATAATATAAACATTTTGGGGTGAATGTTTCTCTAGTGTGCTCAGTTTTGACTGGGGAAATACATCTCAAAACCCCAGAAACTGAAATTTTCATTGTACAAGTGCATTTCAGTTTGGAGGGGCAAAATGAGTATGGTTTAATAAAATTCACATGGAACCAACACTCTCCTTTATCCCTAAATCTAAAGTGTTTGTTTCAATTAATCAGTCAATGAATTTTTAGAGAACAAAACATTTTTCTATAACCTGCAAATCAGACATCCTTTGTCAGAATATTAACTTAATCAACAGAATAAAGTCCCAACTAGGGATGTAATGCTTCCCTAATTTTCTTCTTGAAGGAAGCAATGAGCAATTTTAGCAATTTTCTTCCCACTGTGAAAACATCTTCAAAAAACCACTCAGTTTTCAAAGCTTATTTGCAATCTTGTTCATGTCCGGTGTAAAATCTGCACATGGCTGTTTTGTGCACAAACTATGGTGCTTTATGAACAAAGTAACCATGTGCAAATTTTACGCGGATGGCGCTCTGAGCTGCAAAGATGCTTGTTAGACCAGTACCTTCTCATCAAGGTTTATTGTTGTTTTTATTGTTGTATATTGTATTTACTTTGTTGTTACCCACCTCGATCCTCAATTGGAAGGATATAAATAAATATTTATTATTATTATTATTATTATTATTATTATTGACATTTGAAAAATATGTTTTTTTCCTGATCATTTTGAATATTTTTAAATATTCTTTCTATCCTTAGTCCTGTCCCCAATAAGTCCATCCAAAGTAGGCAACAAGCATCCTCCAGAAGTGCATGTTGTGCCGACAGTGGTTGCAGTATGACAATATCTGAAGGGTGCCATTTTGCCCTTTCCCATTCTAAATTCACACAAACTATTTTCTTCCAATATTGTGTTGACTTTTGTATTCATAAGGCTATTGGAATAAAATGGAACCTGTTTGTCTGAAGAACTGCAATGCACAATAGATGCCAGAGCTAGTGTTTACTGGGCAACCATTTCTCCAATGAACACTAGCTATATTTTACAGCTTCTCCTGAAAACACTGGCTGTAAGGTCTGTGGAGATACATATATTTTATTTGTCCAAGCAAAACAGTTTCACATCATTCTCCATTATACAAGTCAAGAGATGGGCAAGGGACTGTCTGAATATAACTTCTTTCTTTCAAAAGATTTTGCATGTTCAGAAAAAAAAATCAAAACAACATAAGCTACAAAGAAACACCAATAAAATCTGTTTTGCACCTTAGCTAAGATCTTTATTAAAAAATATTACAACTTTGAGGGCATTCATTGCCTGAAAAGCAAGCTGCTACCCATGGACAGTAAGGATTTCTGCTGGTTGAGAATTTCAGTCATAAAACTACGATCTTTAATGTCTCACTTGGGATCCATAAAGTGATAAGGAATTGATGCTGCCACGATTAATGGATAAGCATAAATCACACCTTCCCACCCATCCTATCTCAAAGGGAAGAGATGGAGGGGGGGGGGTCCCATAGGACCCTTCAGAGTCGGTCTTGGATCATTCACACCAGTTCCTGCTTGACTATTCAGTCAACTAGAACTTCATCAGAAATCAATTTGCACAGCTCATACTCATAGATCAACCAATGATTAGACTAATGGAAGATTCCATTGATTAATTGAATGTCTAAATTTCAAATGTAATCCTGAAGGATTATCTCCCATTAGGTACTGCGCTCCATGATAGTCATAGGTGCATGGATGAAGACAGTGGCAGTATTATTGTGACAAAGTGTATCTCACCTTCAAAGCAAATGAGACCAAAATGTATTTGCAGCATTGTGTACTAGAGAGCCAACATGGTGTCGTGGATGAAGTGCTAGCTAGGACTCCAGGAAACTAGGCTTTGGATCTCCAGTTGGCCACTGAACCCTAATGGGTGATTTTGGGCATGTCACACTCTCTCAGCCTAAGAGGAAGCTAATGACAATATCCTGTGATCAAATCTTGTCGAGAAACCCCCATGTTAGGTTCAGCTCATTGTTGCCATGCATTGGAAATACCTAGAAGTCACACAACAGCAACAGCAAATTGTAGTACTTACAGATATACCAAGCACACATGAGTTAGAATCCTTCCTTCCCTATTCTCTCCTCATTCTCACTCTTTCCCATGTTAGTATGCTTTTCCTTCTCATGCAAACACCCACTGATAAAATGACATGGTGGTTAAACTACGCTGCTCCGTTGTTGAATGTGCATGCATATCTGCATAGATAATACAAATCTATATGCAGTGTGCTCAGTACACAATGGGCATCCATGCAGAAGGGCACCATGTACACAATTCTAATTCCCAAGCCATAAAACGTATACAGCTGTTCCACATCAGACTGAAATGTCCAACTGCTTCCATAAAGGAATTTCCTCATGCATAGGACAACAACAGGATTCCAGCCATTTTCTTTCTCACTGGTCCTTCTCTCCATCTGGCCAGTAGTTATTCAGTTTTGACTCCTGCTGGTCCCCTCCCCACCTTGTTCCCATTTTTAGGTAGCAGAGCACACCTATTTTCTTTCTCTTCACATTTTGAAGCATTTAGAGGCCCTGAAGAACAAAGTTACTTCACACGCAGCATCTTGTTTTCACTCCTGTGTCATGCCATATGAAAAAAATGGACATACCATGCCTGACAGCAACTTCCTCATCTGGTGACTGATGTTAGCACTGCGGATTACAGAGAGAATTAAACAAAATAAAGCAAATTAATCTTTTAAAAAATACCAAATAGTCTAGAGGTACACAATTCTAGTTTCTTCTTTATGTGCATGCCATATAAAGCACCATTTTGGGTGTGCATGCCTTCAGACAGCGCACTTGCTGATGATGTGTCTTGTGCACTGCTTCCAAATGTCGCAGCACATGAGGGACAGCACAGCACCACTCCAGGGCACTAATGGCACCTTGGCAGCAGCGCACAAAATAGCACACTTCGTGGTTCCTTTTTCTGGGCACGTTGTTGCCACAGCATGCGGTCGCCGCAGCAACAATATAGGGAAGAAAGGAGTGCCATCTCACCGCTCCTTTCTCACCATCTGTATCCCCCCTAAGTTTCCTTTAGAGAACACTGGACACTTTTTTTTTTGGCTACATGAAGACAATAGTCTCTATTGTACTCTTCTTCAGGGTTTGTTGTTGTTGTTGTTGATGGTGATGATCCTTTTTCATTAGACTTCCTCAGAATTATTATCAACATCCCAACCTTTTCAAGTATGGACCTGGTGAGATGGCATCACAATAGCACATTAATAACAATGTGTGAATTCAGCTAAGCGGAGGAGGAGAGGAGAGAGAGAAGATTGCACAAGCACATGAATCACTTCAGAAATGAGATGCATGTCTGCAGTGCTAATACATTTTTATTACTCTTCCAGCCCTATTAAATGCTATGCCCAAATTAGCCCTTGGGAATTCCTTGGCAAGTGAACGCCACAGTTCTTCTGCAGAGCAAAGTAAATAAAATAATTAATAACTGGAAGAGGAGAAGAAAGCTGCTTTGAATTGTTCATTATAACCTGCCCCTTCATTACCAAAGCTTTCAAAATGCACAACAGGTAGCTGTAGCTCTTGGCAACACACTTATGCTTAATGTGATGCCGTCTTTTCCTTTTCTCTCTTTCTTTCCTCATCCTTAAAAGAAAAATCTGCTGGCTGAACTTGTGAAGGCTCTTTGCCTCTTTCTGATACTGTGTATGTAAGCAGTGGTTATACAGAAGGGCCAGCCTAAGAGTTTTTGCTGCCTGGATTGAAGGATCACAGGGTGCAACCAATCCCCCATTTCACCTATATAAGTTGATCAGCGGGACAAATCAATTAGATGTCAACACTGATAACAGCAAGATAGCTTAAAGGATGAAAGGTAGGCTACTTAGCATATATACCTCATCAGTGAATCTATTCGGGATCCCTCTGAATGTAACAGGAGCACCAGTCAACACAAGTCAACAGTGTGATGCAGCAGTCCAAAAAGCCAATGCAATTCTTGGCTGCATCAATGGAACCACAATGTCCAGATGAAGGGAAGTAATAGTGCCATTCTATTCTGCTTTGGTCGGGCCTCACATGGAATACTGTGTCCAATTCTGGGCACTAGAATTAAAGGGAGATATTGACAAGTTTGAATGTGTTCAAAGGAAAGCAATCAAGATCATCAGAAGTCTAGAAACCAAGCCCTATGAGGAATGACTCCATATGTTTAGCTTGGAGAAGAGAAAAGGGAGAGGTGATATGATAAATATCTGAAGAGATGTCATATAAAAGAAGGAACAAGCTTTTTTCCTGCTTGACATTATAACCTGCCCCTTCATTAGACTAGAACCTGAATGAATTCAATGGATTCAAATCACTAACTTGTCTATATACTGCTTAAAACGAGGCACCCAGAAATGAACACAGTACTCCAGTGTTATCCAAAGAAAGGTGGGGACCTGGGGGGGCACCATGTATGTAAGCATCACTTTAAATGTTGGGGAAATTAGCTTTGCAAGAGGCTGAGTAACCTTTAGGATCATTGGCACCTGTGTATACCAGTAATAACTGAGGAGGACTCCAGGTTTGGGTGATTTAAAAGGGTTTTATTTAGAAAATTGCAGTGTGCAGTCACACACACATGATAGTAATTCAAACCAACACAGTATTCAGAGCTAACTGAAAATTGAAATTTGGAAACTGGATGGTGGCGTTTGAGAGGTTTAGAAGGTGACAGTCACCTGTCCAAAGAGTAGACCTAGAAACCTACCTAATCTTGTAGTTCTGAGCCAATGTGTGAGCCAAACCTCTTATCCTCCCAGATCTACACATCTCCAAGTGGTGCAATGAAGTTCTTCAATCAAAATCTGCATATATAGAGAGGGGGGGAATGCAAAAAAACTGAGTGTACAGGGGTATTCAAAATACATTGCATTAAAATAATGGGAACAACTCCTATTTTACTCTTGTAGTTATTTAGGAATGCAAATTCTAACTATTTTCATATTTGTATGGTAAGCTGGAAAGATTTTAAGATAATATCCTTATTACAGACTATTACGGGATGGTGTGATTTCGCCTTATTGTTTATCTCTGAGAAAATCTGCACATTTACATCAGTGGTTTTGGAACATTTCTGTAAACACTGCAAACTGCAATGACAGTTGTCTTTTAGTAAAAGCAGTCGCAGTGGATGGTGTGTTTGTGTCTTTGGATTGATCAATCTGTCTTCTTATGTCTGCTCTATGGGTGTCTCGGTGCTTGGATTAGCAAAGGGAATAAAATACTAGCTTTACACACAGCTCACAGTTTTATACAAAGTATATTTGTTCAAATGCCAAAACTGTGACCAACACCCCATACCCAAAATCATTACTTTTCCTTGGGACAAAACATCCCTTCTCCTCCCTTTCCATCTTAGCTTTAAACTAACACACAATTCTTACTTTATTTACTATAATATCAGCTACTAAAACCTATTACCATTGTATCCACCTCCTTCTGATGTATGTATTCTATAAATAATTTCCATTCTTTTTAAAAATCACGTATAGATTTTTCTCTAATCAGATGTGTCAGTTTCAGCAATTTTTCCAAGCTCTGCTTTTGGAGAGAAGTTCGCAAGGCATTTTTTCTGGGGCTCTAGCTCACATAGTAGCTATAATAAATTTATTTACAACTATAACCTGTGTCACGGATAAAGCAAAAATGGCAACAAACACAATCATTAAACACACGACATATTTGGAAAAGTATAAAATCAAGATTAAAATATCGACATTGCCCATAAAAGTAAGAGTGTTATTCCCATATTGTAACAATTATGGGTGTACTTCCATCACAGTCCCAGACTGGGTTATGAAAAGCATAGAACAATTAAAATGTAAGTATAAAAATGAAGAAATGTGAGCCGCAACATTTATAAAATTAGCATAAAGCAGACAGTAGTACAAAGACTGAATCTTTTGAAAGCCTGGAATGCTTTTTGGTGGTTTCGTCTTCCCAGAAATGAAAGAATAAAAGAATAGATCCTGATTTAGCCTTTGACTCCCTTTTCCAGTTTCTTGGTCTCTGCATCACCATTTAACACACCATACCCAAACTCTTCCCCACATTTCTCTAGATGAAAACTGGGACCTATGTGGCCAAGCAACATCAAAGAATGTGATCAGGATGGCAGACATTATTGAGGAAGAACATACAAGTAGGAGACACTGCAGCAGTTTGCTTTTGTTTGAACATACTGGGAAGGGCAAGGTTCTACCCCTTCTGTCTTCTCCTTCAATGCTGAATTACCTGAGATCAGACTACTGTTCCACTACGTACTCAGTTTTCAGCAACTGACATAAGGTGAGTAGAGAAAGGGAATGAAGGAGAGAGAAACTGACACATTTTAAATGCAGCTGGAAAAGTAAGATGACAGAGGATTAATCAGGACGGTTCCTGCCAAAGCAGGACATTTTGGAAGGTATGTGCAACACTTTGACTTCTTGTACAAGTTTCTTTATCTGGTCAATCTGAAAAAATCTATCAGATGAAAAAGCCAGCTATCAGTTTTACTGGGCTTGTAAAAACTGTAACAACTCTCTCCAGGACCAGTCATAAGAGACTGACAGCGAGGAAGTCTTCCTTGAATAATGTGCAAGGCTCAAGACAGATGCACTATTGTTTTGGTGGACACAGTGGGTTGCAACGGATGAACTGCCCTCAGCTGGATTCTAAATAAGCAAGGATAAAACAATTTTCTTTGTCAAGAGTACAATGCGGACATAATTAAAATGTTTAAAATTTAGGCCAATTAACAATCAAGGTGTCACATGCTCCATGTGATGTTGTCAGGAGCACAATGGGGACTGTAGGCCTTCAGGGTTCCAAACCTTGCTCCACATGCCTTTTCCCCTTTCCAAAGCTTACCTAATGGCAATGGGGACATATGAAAAGGCTGCAACAGGTCCTCCCTGAGATCTCAGCCATTGCAATGCCTATGCATTTCTGACTTATGGTGACCCTATCACAGGGGTTTCTTGGCAAGATTTGTTCAGAGGTTTGTCACTGCCTTCCCCTTAGGCTGAGAATTGTCCGAGTCAGCAAGTGGTTTCATGGCCAAAGCAGGAATTGAACCCTGGTCTTCAGAGTCATAGTCCAACCCTCAAACCACTACACCATGCTGGCTTGCATTGGTTCATGGTAGATCTCACTTATTTAACTCAATCAGAAGCAGGGAGTCTTTCTCAGTAGGCACTGGCAAAAGCAAACTACTGCAGCCTTTCCTAGCTTGTGTGTTCTTCCCCATTTATAATGTTTGCCATTTAAGCATACGCAGAAGCAGGGCTGTCACTAGGGGAGTGTGAGGTGAGGTGGACCACACCAGGTGACACCTCAGAAGGGGGTGCCACTGGGTGCACTGGTGAAAAGTTGCATATTCTGCACTTGGCGGTTCTGCTAGCAGGGTGGGAACGCAAGTCTCCTCCCTTTGCTACCCAGCCAGCAGCTCTGCCAGAACTCAGAAAGGATATTGAAGAGAGGAGGAGGGTGTTAAAATGATCTGCACCAGATGTCAACTATACTAGGTGCACCACTGCTCTGACGTTGCTTGGCCACATGTGTCCCAGTTTTCGAAATGTTGGTGGGTATATATCATTTACCTTAGCTACTTCAAATATTTTCTATAGGGGAAATGAACGAATCAGTGGGGAATTGTGTCTAGCAGTGAGAGAGAAAGTTGTGGGTGAGAAGTAGATAAAGAGAAGAAAAGCAGTGGCAAAAACAGAAGGGAGCAAAGACGTTTTGACCCGTTTCTCACCCTGCTTATCATGGGGTTGAAAGCTGTTCCCAAGTAGCCCAAAAAAGATTATCCCCAAAGGAACATTGCCACTGGCAATAAATGCCCTTCCCCTAACACAACCAATCACAACTGATTACTTCATGATGTCAGTAAGAACAAGTGACAGCAACTAAGAGCATGGGCAAGTGAGGATGCTTTAAATAAATAAGCTAAAACTGTCCTAAGAAGAACAGAAAACTTGTCAAAATAGACACTCCGGGGCACTAGTGAAAATGTCCAAATTATCAGCTAAGCTCTTCATGAATACCAATATGGTATAGTACTGAAGAGTGTTGGACTTAGACTTGATAGACTTCACTTCTAGTTCCTGCTAAGCCATGAACCTCACCTTGGGGCAGTTCCTTTCTCTCAGTCTCACAGGGTTGTTTTGAGGATAAAATAAAAAGGAGAACCATATAAGCCATTGTGAACTTATTGGTGGAAGGGAGAATAGACACCCCGTTGTTGCTGTGCACCTCCCTGTTGTTTCCAACTTTTGGTGATCATAAGGTAAACCTACCATGGGTTTTCTTGGCAGGTTTCATCAAGGGTGGGTTTGCCATTGCCATCCTCTGATGTTGAGAGACAGTGACTGTCCAAGGTCAGCCAGTGGGTTGCCATAATTCAAACCCTGGTCTTCCAGTATCCTAATCCAATGCTCAGTCCATCGCACCACACTGGCCCTCATAAATGCAATTAATAAATAGTAAATTAACAGCTATGGTGGGTGGAGGAAGCAGAAGCCAAGAAGTGAAGGAGAATGGTGACTCGGCCCTTAGTAATGTGTTGTTGCTGATGTACAGCACTGTGATCATGATGCTGGAAGATGTGAGTCCCCCCTCCTCCTGCTGTTGGGGTGCAAGGACTGGTGGGAACTGTCTGGGTTTTGCTATCAGCAGGGCTGTCACCACTGCTGCCACCACCATGCCCCCCTCACTTCAGCACTTGATCAATGGCTACTATATCAGTATGTGGAAATGAGCACTAAGCCAAGAGAGGCTGTGGTAGGAGAAGCAGCACCAGCATTCCCATACTGGTCCTGGTTTTCATGCACCCGTCCCCACCTCTCTCATTCTCACTCACGCACTCATTCTCACACACACAGAGTGTGTCATATTTTGTAAGTGCCCTGATAGCCCCATGATCCAGCTATATTTCGGTACCAAATTGCTGGAGGCCACCATGGGCTACAGAGGCTGGAATAACTCACAAAACACCAGAAAAGGGAGTACTGTATTGTGAATATGGCACATAGAGCCTGGACATGTGGAAGACTGAAAACAATGGGTGAAGGGGCTTGATAGAGAATGCCTGGAGTCTTCTTTGGTAAGTACTGGTATAGTTGGTGCTTTTGATCCTGATGTTACCCTCCACCACCACAAGCCATGCCAAATTTCCCCACTTATTAAAGATGGACTGCTGCTGGTGTGGAGGCTCTCCAAGTCTTTACATCTCTTTGGCTAACAACCTCTTAAAGCTTTTCAGAGGCAGAGGTGGCACCCACCAATTCTTCATACAAGGAATAGATTTACTTATTGAATTTTGATGGTGGAAATGGGCGCAGATCTCATTTCCATTTCTGAGCAATTTACAAGCATTTTCACATTCATATTTAGGGAAGAAAAGTTTTTTTATATAAAAAAATCAGATACAAGAAAAAGCAAAACTGGCAAAGTATAAGGCAGCTTCAATAGCTTTTAAACTGGTAGCCAGCAGTTCAAGGGAATGAAAAGACTCTCCCATTTTCTTGAAGTGGCAGTGATATGATGGGGAAGAAAGGATCAATAATGCTGGTTTTGTGTTCCTCATTTGGCTATGAAGAAAAAAGAGGCAGCATTGCTTTCTTAATCCGCCCCCCTTGCTTTCCCACCGCATCACAACAGCGTGGTCCCAGTGGGTTGACCCCAAAGACTGTCCAGCTCACTTTTCATCCTGTGATTGCCAATAAACATAGCTTTGCTCTCATTTTTTGTTCTTTTTTTTAAAGCACATCATTGATTTTAAAATAAAAATCTAAGCCTTCCGAAGGACTGTTTTTCCGAAAGGCTAAAACTGATGATGTGGCATTATTTTCCCATTATCCTCTTTGTAACCTTGTGTAGGAACTCCAAAGTGGCTCCCTCTCCCTCCTTTTCTCTTACTGATGCTTCCCCCCCCCCGCCCCCGCTCTCTGTTTGTTGCAGCTTGGAGATGCACACCTGCTTTCTTGGAAGGGAGACCATCCATGGTCTTTGCCTCTTCACCAGGCTTGAATTTGGGCCTTCAGATTTTAGATCACATCTCCATAATTGTTATGTGTTTCCCTTTCTGATTACATTAGATTAACAGTGTGGATTACGTGTGGTGGTTTGCATGTTGGACTATGACTGAGGAAGACAGGGTTCACATCCCAGTTTGGGCATGGAAACCCACTGGGTGATGTTGGGCAAGTCACATCCTCTCAGCTTTAGAGGAAGGTAATGGAAAACCCATTCTAAAAGAAAAGAAAAAGCCAAGATAACCCTATGATAGGCTCACCTTAATATCCTCATAAGACAAACAAGTAAGATGAGGATGAGAAGGATGAGAATGAACATGAAGGGGCATGGATGTTTCAAAGATTTGAACCTCTTAGAGTAAGAGAAGACAGGAATCAAAGACAAGCTTTTCCCTCTTGGCTGAAGATCCTAGATATTTCTCCATCCTAAAACCAAGATGCAGCTCATTGTGTAGAAGCTATCACATCACTAAGTGGGGAGTGAGTAAATTTATTGCACTAGGTGAGGTGGCACATGGTTGACCCCACACTAGCTATTACATCCTTGCCTCTCAGCAAATGAGATGATGCTATCCTTTTAAGTCAAACCCTCACCCACCAGGCACCCGTTGAAGCACGCTTCATTCATGAATTAAGTCCCTGACATCCCATATCTGTATGATCAATATGTTTGTTTATTAGGAGCAGCTGCACCATTTTAGCAAATCTGGTTGAGCTTGGGGAGGGGGAGCATTGGTTATTAACCACAGAACAAGCACTCAGGACTGGAGGAAAGAAACATGCTGGCAAATGGGAATTGGGATGGATATGGTTTCATGCTAATGGTGCTCTAATTGAAATCTCTGGTTGGGAATGGATCACTCAGCCCAGGGAAGGCAGCTTTGATGGGTCCCACTGTGGCAAAGGGAGACCAGTAATAGTAATCAAAGGACCAGAGGCATAGCTTACTGCCTCGGAATAAGCAGCAATGCCCCTTATTTTCTCTATAAGCCCCCTAAGGACTGAAAGGGGAGGCAGCTGGCCTGTCTGAGATCCCTGTGAAATGAAAGAGGCTAACATGATGCTGTGAGAATGAGGGAGGCAGATGGAAGGAGGACCCCAAGTGAGATGAGGGAGATTGACACCATATTTTCCAACATTTCATAGATGAAAGCTGGATAAACGTAGCCATATGCCATCAGAATGTGATCAAGAGGTCAAAACTGTATTTCAGGTGAGCTCTGACCAAAGCAGAATAGAGTGGCACTATTACTTCCCTCAATCTAGACACTTTGCTCCTGTTGATGTAGTCTAGGATCATGTTGGCTTTTTAAGCTGCTGCATCACACCTTTGACTCCATGTTCTGCTTGGAGTCTACTAAAACTCCTAGATCACTTTCACATGTATTGTTGTCAAGTCAGGTATCACTCATCCTGTATCTGTGCATTTCATTTTTTCTGCTTAAATGTAGTAACTTACATCATTTTGAATTCTGTTCCTGTCCTCTGGGGTATTAGCTACCCCTCCTAATTTGGTGGCCATTGAAAATTTGATAAGCATGCTCTCTGTTCCATCTTCCAAGCCATTGATAAAGTTGTTGAATAGCACTGGGCCCAGGACAGAACCCTATGGTACCCCACTAGTCTCTTCTCTCCAGGATGAAGAGGAGCTATTTGGTGTAATACCTTTTGGATTCAGTTGGTCAACCCATTACAAATCCACCTAACACTTGCATTGGCTAGACCACAAGCACAAACAAGCAAACAAACATTTGAAAAGTAAGTAATGTATCCCTGTTGGTGGAGATGTGGGAGAAAGATAGATGTCTGACAAACTTAAAGAGGTTGCAAGATGAGATTTCATGCACTGGGATAGACTTTTCTAGGCTGATAGTTCTCACATATATTCTCAGTTCCCAGGCAACAATCACATTTTTAGCTTGACCACCATGCAGTGGAAAATGCAAAGTTGGAAGAATGCAACTTCTAAAGGGACAAAAAAAATCCTTTTGAAAAAGCCAGTTACACAACATGCTGCCCTATGGTCAACAAAGACATCCTCGATGCCACTGTATAAATCTCATAGTCTAGCCTAACACTAATGTCTTAAACAATGAAACATATTCAGGGTAGCTATGCTGGCCATACAGGAAAATGAAACAAAATCCAAAATCTACAAAAGAGGATTTTTGGCCAGTCAAAATGCACAAAACATATAATGCTAAATTTTCAAGCTCCATTGGCTTCTTCATCAGGCTAAAAATGTTAACAATCATACAGGAGGAAGGGAAAAAATCATAATCACAGGCCTACATTTTGCATAGATATTGTCTCTTCAGTGTAGGCAGAAGCCACATCTTTCTTAACCATGTGGGAACTATGACAAAGGAAAGTACAATTTAAATCCCATTAGCAGCAGTAAAACAACTCCTCTTGGGATCCAGGATGTCTATGTCTCTTGTGAAGCCACAGGCCCTTTACTTGGACAGAAAACACTGAATTTCTCAAGAAGTCTCTGTACTGCTACATCTGGAAAAACTTTTAGGTACTCTATAGGTAAAACTCAGCCAATTATAGTCCCAAAAAAAAGTTTTGCAAAGAGAGAAAGAAAAAAAAATACAAATGCATTGACTTCCTTCCCCAAAGAGTTTGGCTACACTTGAAACTATATTTTAACTTCCTTTGGCTGATAATAAAAATCTCCTGCTATTTCTAATAAATTGTTACTATTATTCAGACCCACATGTTGACAAATAACACCATTTTTATTTTTAATGCACTAAATAAATCCTACTTTTAAAAATGTTATTCAGTTAACCAGAGATTTCTCCTTAATTAACACTGCCAACTTATCCATTTCTGACCCATTAGGTTTTATCAGCCAGTGGTCTTGAACTGGTGTCAATGAGACCTTCCATTTTTGAGCATATACAGCTCTTGAAGTTGCAATCATACACCGCACAACTGTGCCATGAATTCTCTGCAATTGTTCATCCAACAATTCATTTTCTTCTTTATGAGACAATCACATGCTGAAATCCATAAGGATAACTTAGAATAACATCTCATTTTATATGTGTTCCAAATTCTCAACAAAGATCTTATCACATAATGACTGTTAACATTCTTATCAACCTTAACCTTATCATAATATAGATAGCCATGCCAACCAAATTTCAGGTCAAAACCTTCTAGCTGAATAGTCTTTGATTTTCCAGTGTAATCCAGTCCTTCAACTAAACTATGCAGCAAGTGGCATAATATAGCTTCAAATCTGGCCAAACCAATTTGCCTCTTTATCTAGCATCTTTCACTCACCTAAACTTTATTCTCTGTTTCTTGCCCTGATGGATGAAAGATGATCAGTCTTTTCCCCACTGCTGAAAAAGTAGGTTTAAGTCTATGAAAGCTCATGCTACCTACTTCTTTTTCTCAGTTAGTCTCAAAGGTGCTACAAGGTCCCTTTGCATATTTACTTTCCCCTTGTTCAGGATTATGCTGTTGTGACTAAATCTAGTATCTTCACATCTAGGAAACACATTCAGGGGTAACCATGCTGGCCATACACCAAAATAAAACAAAATCCAAAATCCACAGCAGAGTGATACTTTTATTGGCCAGTCAGTAGCAATGAGTTAATGATAAGTCAGCTAATTGAATGATTGCTACAATTAGTGTTTGTGGCAGAGAATTAATTTTCACATTTCTAATGGTTAGCATTATTGAATTAAATTTCAAACTAATGTTCTAAGCTTGGGGTACATCTTCAAGGGATACCCAAGAGACGGATGGAAGAGAGACCAACAGCCAGTGGGGACAGTTACCATTGGTGTTTCATAGCTCACTGTCCAAAGCCTGATCTGTGGTTTATTCAACACAATATAGTATCAGCCATTTGCAGTCTGAGCTGGTGTCATGAATTAGAGTTTTATCATCTCCCTGATACCTATGTAGGACAGGGCTGCTACTTTAGGAGGGGGAAAGATGGGGACAGGGAAGTCTGTCGGCTTTACTTTCTCCCAGAATTTTTTAAACCCCCGTCTCTTTTCTTGTATATAAAAAATTTGTAGATTGGGATCAATTCTTCAAACAGAGACTGAAATGAAATTGTTCCTTATCTACATGAGTCAAGTTCAGTAGGTAATACAGTGGAGAGGATCATGTCATGCCTGCCTGCCAGATAGGAATTAAAAATGAGAAAGCTCTCAGAGGGAGGAGAAAACATCCTTGGTAGTTTTCGTTCTGCGTTGTTGATGTATGCCTTCTAGTCACTTCCAGGTTTTAGCAACCCTAAGATGAACCTATCATGGGGTTTTCTAGGGCTGAGAGTCTGTGGCTCACCCAAGGTCACCAAGTGGGTTTCCATGGCTGAGCAGGGATTTGAAACCTGGTCTCCAGAGCTCAAACAACTACATAATGCTGGCTCTCATTAGTATGGTATTAACATAAATGTACAAAACAAAACACCTAAGATTTAAACATTATCAGCCAATATGGATGACTCTGTCCATTTCACTTTCTCCCACTTTAAAAAATAAGACTCTCTTGTTCTTTCCATGCTGAACCTGAAGAAATTTGCAAATATTTTAATATAAGTTCTTATCAGAAACAAACTCACATTGGCCTCCTGTTTGCTAGTCCCAGCTAGAGTTGATGTATTCAGTCTGTTGTCGAATGGATCCACGTATCGATTCAACATACAGGTAAATCTAATGAACAACATACAGGTAAATCTAATGAACTCAATAAGTCTACTCTAGTCAGGCCTCAAAGAGTATGTTGCCTTCAATCTGTCAACCAACCTGTGGAGTAGACAGATTCAGTTCAATGGCAAGGAGACCATTTCTCCATTTCTTTTATGTTTTAGAAGTGACCCGTCAATGTATTGTGGGAATCACTTCAGGGACCCAGTTATAGAAAGTATAAAACATCCTTCTGTTCTGGAGCCTGGCCTTTTCTTTATTCCAATCAAGGTACTTCAAAGACTCCCCCCCTTTTTTTCATTGAAGGTTTATTATGGGCTGGCGGTCCTAACAAAACACAACCATATCACACACAGGCAGGTTGTTCGTCCCAGCTTTTGTGAGTGGCAACATTGATGTGCATATCTCACCCTGCAGAGGAAGGCTGGATACACACGAAAGAGAGTTGTGATCGAACCTCTTTGAATGACTTTATTATTCACATTAATTACAATGTCGAGGAAAGAGGACAGCTGCTCAAGGTGGCTGCGGTACCAATTTATCAGACAGAGGATGGCTTTGAGAGAAGTCCTCAAGTTCTCCCTCCCCCATGCCCAGCCTTCTGAACCTGGGAGGGTGGAAGACAGATTTTCTCCCCTTGTTTAATTAGAACTTGTTATTAGCAGGAACCTAGTAAATTAAAAATAGCCCCCGCCCTATCTCAATACATTTAGTTCTGGTCTCAATTAGAGAGATCAGGACAAGTCATTGAATGGGAATTAATGAGATGAAAAGAGGGTTGCGGGACAAAGAACAGAAGTGTTGGTGATACTGGAGCTGGAGATGATGCAGGGGGGAATAGCACTGTTGATCGCCTTTGGGAAAGAAGCGCTAATGAGAAATCACAGAGGTTACTTTCAACTGCTGTGCTCAAACTACAGAAGGAACCATGTTGGAGACCCCTTCCCAAGGAGAAGGAAACCTCTCGAGGCCAATGCTGAGAAAGAATCACGCCATTATTAATTTTACTAACCTCGATGTGTTCTCAGCTGTTATCAAACTATTGTCAAGCGAGGAACCAGAAATAACTCAGCCTCTGATAAAGAATCATCGGCACCTTTGAATTCAGAGGTTCTGAGAAAACCAATATGTCTAAAGAGTAGTAGCTGGGCTGGTCCTGCCATTAGGCATAGTGGGGTGAATGCTTCAGGCAGCAGACACTGTGGGATGGGGAGCTGTGGTGATGTGCTAGAATATATAAATAAAGCATCATCATCATCATCATCATCATCATCATCATCATCATCATCATCATAGAATATGTTGTCCCAAGTAACAGTGTTGAAATAGGAGGAGATTGTTGTTATTAACTACCATCAAGTCAACCCCGACTCATGGCGACCCTGTGGATGAGACATCTCCAAGATCCTCTATTCTCCACTGCTCTGCTTAGGTCCTGCAAATTCATTATTGTGATCTCCCTGATTGAGTCTATCCATCTGGCATGCAGTCTTCCTCCCTTTCTACCACCCTTTAATCCTTCCTAGCATTATTGCCTTTTCTAGTGAGCTGTGCCTTCTCATGATGTAGTCAAAGTACAACAGCCTCAATTTGATCTTCTTGGCTTCCAAAGAGATTTCAGGCCCGATCTGTTCAATGACCCATTTGTGGGTTTTGACCATCCATGGTATCCTCAGAGCTCTTCTTCAGCAAGGTATCTCAAATGAGTCGGTTTACTTTATCTCTGCTTTCTTTACTGTCCAGCTCTCACATCTGTACATGTTAATGAGGAATTCGATGGCATGGATGATTCTGGTTCTAATGTTCGGTTCTATATCATTATTTTTTAGGATCTGGTCTAGTTCTTTCATAGCTGCCCTTCCCATTCCTAGTCACACATTCTATTACCTTTCCGAAAAATGAAATGCTGGGCACTGGCTAATAGTTATCCATTATAGAGGGGGCCAGGAAAGGCTTTTTCAACATAAGCCTTGCAACAGTGTCCTTTGGACATGTTGGAACCCTGCCTTGTTCTAAGGAAGCAATGACTGCTGTCTTTGCTCATTCAGCCAGTCCCCCTCTAGTCTTTTAGTGAGCCAAGAAGGGCAAGTAGCCAACATCACTTCTCCAAAGATCCTCTCCACATCCTCAGTCTGAAAAATGTAAAAGAATCCAGTATTACTGGACAAACAGAGGGCAATGTGGTATTTACTGGCACTATATCAACTGGAGCATCCAAGCTGGAATAGATCTTTGTGATTTTATCTGCAAAGTACCAACAAATTCCTGTCTGCCCTCTATAATGGTCTCCTCTTCAATGGCTGCTTCCCAAATCTGTTCGCCTTCACCATCACTAGCATCACCACCACCACCATTTGTTTCCATGAGTAAATAAAAGAGGAGCAGCAATATTCATGGTGGAGGAAATCCAATCATGCAGAAATTCAACATCATTCCCAGTTTTGAGTAATAAGCCTGACCTGAACCAATTGAAATGACACAGTTGTGTTACAGATTGCATTCCTATGCATATCGGCTTCCTTTACTTCTAAGAAAACACATGTGGGCTTATGATGAGACATCAGTCTTTCTTTCTTTTTTACACTTTCATTATCAGTCTTGTTTTTACAATTCATCACTAGCTCTCTAAGCAACAGATTTCTGTTCACTTGAAACAGTTCTGTCACACAGCTCCTTAAAAACACAATGATGGCAAAAAGAATAATTTCTTTTCTACCCACACAGCTTTGGAGCAGGCCTTCAAATAGTCTCTAGCTCATGTTTGGTCAAACCTATCCCATGTCTTCTGCCACTGTCTCTCTAGTTTCTGTCTCATTTACTTCATCAAAGTTGGGGAAATAATTTGGCCCCAATCAATGGGAGGTGGCACTCAGAAGCAATTGTTTCCACCCCCCTGACCCCATCCATACCAGGGGCCAGCCATGGCACTGACAGATTTGTCTGCTGAGGTGACAGGAAAGTCACCAAAAGCCATGAGAAATCCTTCCAGCTCCATCTGTCTTCTAAGGTGTTGTTACGTGCAATTTGGATAACAGTGTACCATCCTAATCAATCTTCATCTCTTCAGTATGCATCCCAGTGACTCTAAACCCGATCAGCTTGTGATCTGTCCATGACAATGAAATGACAGACAGTTCCTCAACTCCCAGATTACCGTGACTTTATTCAGTTCAGAAAACAAGATCTGGAGTGTGTCCAGCAATATGAGCCAGGTCAGATGCTGCTTGAGACAGACCCATGGTTGACACAGAAGCCATGAACTTCTGAGATACTCCCAACAGAGCAATCTCAGCATTTATATTGAAGTCCCACTAGTGCCATAAGACTCTAATGCCAGCTACTCCATCTTGCTGTGGAAGGGAGACTGTTGACCAGGAGGGCAAGCTGTACCTGATAGAACCCCTATTCTGTCCCAGACACCCAATCTCTTTCAAATAGACATACTTGAACACACCAGGCTGTCAGATAGGGCACCTTGTCAAGGGATGGATGCCAATTCCACCTCCAAACCCACTGTTTTATTCAGCTTGAACATGTTTGGCATGCTAGTGTACAATCAAATCCAGGATAGTTGTTGTTTTCCAATTCACCAACCTAGCATTCAACAAAAGCATTTTCACCCTCAGGGCACTATTGCCAGGGCTTTTCTGACTATTTCAGCTGGGAGGGAGATTGGAGCAACTAGCACCTGTTACACCTTCATCTACCCTAATATTGCAACTCCCCCTCATATCTTCTCATATTCTCTTTTAATTCCAGTGGCTGCTTCCCAAATTTGTTCACCACCACCACTGTGTGATTCCTCCAGTGGGTAAAAAGAGGCAGCAACAGTCACTGGTTAATGAAACATGATCATGGAGAATTTTGCTATCATTCCTAGTATTGAGTCATAAACCTGTCCTGAACCAACTGAAGTGACACAGTTCAGTGTTACAGATTGCACTCCTATGCACATTGGCTTGTTGTTGAATTCAGTGGGATACACTCCTAAGTAAACATATGTGGGCTCATGATGAGGCATCAGCTTCATTTTTACACTTTGTAGTCAGTCCTCCCTTTTTACTCCTTCACCCTCTGGCAGTGCCTGGATCCCAACAGCGACTTCTGTGCTCCTCAATGTTGATACCTGATGAAGTCAGTTGTTGTCAAAGGGTGAGTGCAAAAGTGAACAGACTGAAACACTGATAGATGGTTCAATGGGAAGGCTCTCTTGACTTGCTGTAACAGTCAATACTAACAGCTGCTACAGTCACCTAAAGGCTTCTCATTTGGAGGCCCTGTTTATAGTTTCTGAGTCTGTAATTGCTTCATCATGTGTACAAAAGTATCACTGAGTTCAGTAACTTTTTTTAAACAATGATAACAACTATTTTGATCATTGACCAATAGCAAATTCAGTTGGTGAGAACTAGAACCAAAATGAAGTCACTCAGAAAAGAAACAGAAATATATACATTTTTGTATACATACATACAGGGTGATACCTCTGATGTTGGCAGAGGTGTTTCAAAATGGGGAAGGGAGAATGCTGTCAAAGCTGCTGCTGACACAAACTACCAGCCCAATGAAGACTGAACAGTCAAAATGGAGCATTGTGAAAGAGAACATGGTTGGCTGGCTGGCTGGCATTGTGAACAGAAGCATTCTGATATTGTGTGCATTTCAAGTTATTTCCAACTTATGGGAACTCTTAGATGAAGCTATTCAGGGTTTTCTTGACAAGACCTGTTCAGAGTGGTTTGCCATTATCCTCCTCTGAAGATGAGAGAGTGTAACATGCCCAAAGTCACTCAGCAGGTTTCAATGGATCAGTGGGGATTTGGACCCTGGTCTCATAGAATCCTAATCCAACATTCAAACAACTATACCATTCTGGCTCTCTAGTAGCCCTCCATAACGTAATGTGTTGTTACAGATTCCATTTATAGCCTTCTCTGACAGAGGAGGCTAAATATCTCACAAAACATCTTGGCATCATTGGGGAGCAGGAGTTGCCATTGCCTTCCTCTAAGGCTGAGAGACAGTGACTTGCTAAAGGTCATTCAATAGGTTTCCATGGCTGAATGGAGATTCAAATCCTAATCTCTTGAAGACCTGGTCCAACACTAGAAACAGTGTGCCATGCTGCCTCAAGAATTACTGTACTTACACTTAAAATCAATGCTCCAGAAAAGTCTGGCGTGATTCCATTTTCCTTCCACCCTCCTCCCAAATGTTCACTGCAAAATACTTATTGGAACTCATATGGCTGAAGCTCCTGTTTTTGTTTTGTTTTGAGCCCTCCAGTCACCTGAAGGCAGGCACCTTGTGCATTTCTCTGGCCAAGAATCCACTCCATTTTCCAGGGCAGCCAGGGGCCTGAGACAGAAATTACCACTTGCTTGCTAATTGCTGCATGTTCTCTCTGTAGGTATATCATTGCCGGCAATTAGCACAAAGATCCTTTCCCACTCTTGTTAAGTTCCTGTGCTGCAGTTAAATACTCCCAGATCCCATTTAAATGATTTCAAATGCAATTCATTCTGGCTCGTTAAATAATTCCACAGCAGTGTCTGTCTTCTTTTTCTTTGCTTTTTCTCTTTCTTCCAACAGCCACTTTCTTCCAGAAGAGCTGTGGTGACCGGAGAGGTTAAGAGGGGCGGGTGGGTTGGAGTAAATATTGGGTAGGGGAGAACCAATAGTAAGTGGAAAGGACTAGGGAGGGAGGGGGTTGATTTTCATTCCTGAAGTTCTTTTCTTTATTCCTGCTGTCCTCTGTTTCACCTCTTCTTCTGGCTCTTTTTTGGCAGCACTTTCACCTGCCTGCAATGGAATTGGGAGATTTTACACCAATTATCCACGCCCAACAGGAAAATTAGTTTGCAATGCTTTACTCACACTGTTCTCTGTGCACACAGCCAAATCGAAGGGACTGAGGTCAGTGACATCTTGATTGGCTTCCATCTTACTACCCCTCTGGGAATGCTCATTGGACGATGCACAATTTTGCATTTGGATGTGGCACAGATGGGGTGTGTATGTGTGTGTCCACAGCAGGCCTGAATAACAGGGGAAGAGAAAGATCACCTTCACAAGATGAAAATGTGTCCTCCTCTAAAAATTTGTCCACATCTGTCCCCCAGCTTGTTTAGCTTCACTTAACATCTATACTATTTATCACAAATGATGACATTTCTTATCTTCAACAATTAGCATCCCAAATTACAAATTAAAACATTATATTTAATATTATAATTGTGGACAAACGTTCTCTGTTGTGACAAACTTTTTGCACTGACTTTCTTTTTTGCACATGTAAAATGTTAAAGTATATCAAGAGATATATTTGCACAGGTGTAAGGGGAGAAATCCAAAGACATTGGTTGCAATCCAGTTGCCTGTGTGATCCTAATCATTTCAAAATGATCAACAGAGCGATTCCATCCATCTCCCTCTCCCTGTCCCAATCTCTCTTACTTTGGTGAGACTGGGGAGTTAAACTGATGCATGCTCCACCATTTTCAAAGCCATGCCAGTTTCCACCAGAAAATTCATCACAATGCCCTCCATTGGTTTCAATGGGGAGAAAATAACATACACCAGCTCTGCAAATAATGATCCTATTATTTGTTTTCAGGGGGTGAGGGGTTGGAAGCCCTTGGTATCCAGCAAATCCAAGACTGCCTCTAACCCCAGCTCCAAGAAGGCTTAGGTTAATATCCTACTCCTCTCCTGGGAGCTTTATACTGGCATGTGAGCAGCAACTATAGTGAGCCTACCACCTCCCTTGCCAGTGGAACCACTCTCTACCAACTGTTTTATACCTACAGGCAGCAAGTGTCCAAAAACAGATATTATCATTAGGGAAGCAGCTACAAGTGAATCAGTCCAATCCAGGTCATGCATCCAAGAAGGTCATAAAAGACAATATGAAGGGAGGAACAGGGGTAAGATCTCAGCCAGCCCAGAAGTTGTTACATGAAGCAAGTAGTCCAAAGCCAGAAAGAGTAAGACAAGGAGCCATCAAATGTTAACAGTCCAGAGATCAAGAATCCCAAGAAACACACAACTAGCATAGTCAGTTAAGGAGACTGAATGGTTGTGAGTAATGAGCCCTCCCAGCAGGCACTGGGGAATTTATAGGTGGCTGCCTCTGAATGCCAGGCACTTGATCAGTTAGCATTTCCTAGTTGATAGATGTTGACTGTCAATTGCTGCTCCTTCTCTTTTTGCTGGGCCTCAAAGAGGATGAGTTTTCAGTGTCTCCTCAGCTGCTTTGGCCACCAGCTTCTCAGATTCACTGGTGAAGCCACCATCTGGATCCAGAAACTCCTCACAATCCAATTCCTCTGTGTTGGATTCCTAGGTTTCCAGATCTGAGTTAGGACACCATGAAAAGGTCAATTCTGCCTGAGCTCCCTCTAGTCAGCAGCTCCGTGCCTAAATCCAATGAACTGTCCCAACTCATTACATCAGTGGGATATACAACAGTAGGATATACAACATTTGCTATTCAACAGTTGGTTAAATATATCTTCTCCATTTGGGACTAGCAATGGGATTTACGCCTCTGCGGTTTAGGACTGCTTTTTAATGTTCTTAGCTGGATTAAGGTACTACATCTAGTACATTTATGAACTAAATCTGTTCATAAAACAGAACATAACCTCAGAAAAAAAAATTAAGACAGATTTTGAAATAATTTCACTGGAGCCTGCTAAGAAGGCTCTGTGCAAAACAGATTGTCCTAACAGCCTGGATCATTATTGCATATTTATAATGAATAATTATATTCTTCACTGTCTCTAATGCCCTTCAGCCCATGGCTTACATCTTGTCAACTGATTGGCTTGCCAATAATATGCCAATTTAAGGAAAGGGGGAAACGTCCCTTGAAAATATTCCCATTTTTGTACAAAAATCATACTCGGCTCTCTTGACCAAAGCTAATTTACTCTTAACCATCACCAATTTTCTCATGACTAATACCAATTTTTCATTGTAAACACTAGCCAAGATTCTGCATCAGGAAATGTATCATGAACTTCCACCAAGAAGGAACAATGGCATGTCTCTCCTCTCCCTTCCTGCAGGACACACTTTTGTTTTATGCCTTTCCCTTTAAAACCATTTGTCCTATGGAGAGCAGGAGGCATCAGAGAAACATACAGCTATGTCTGTAAAGTGAGATATATAATGATGGTGACATAAGCCCCTAGGATCTCTGGAGGAACCCTACAAGGTACTGGAGGAAGTCATCATTCTACCTCAGGCTATACTTGTTGATGATGTGCACCTTCACGTCATTTCTGACTTATGGCTACACTAAGGCAGAGTTTTCTGGGGCTGAGAGTGCGTGACTTTCACAAGGTCACCCAGTGAGTTTCTATGGCTGAGTGTGAGACTTGCCCAAGGTCACCCAGTGGGTTCCCATCAGGGACATAGCCAGGATTTTGGGAAAGGGAGGTTCAGACTAAGTGGCACCATTATAATCAGGCTTGGGGTATAAATTATTATTATTATTATTATTATTATTATTATTATTATTATTATTAATTATTACTAGGCAAGGCATATTCAGAGGGGGTTTACAAGTTCCTCCCTCTGCAATATAGCCTACAGCACCTGGTATTTGTTAGTGGTCTTCCATCCAAGTAATAACCAAGGCTAACTCTGCTTAGCTTCCAAGAACAAATAGAAGGCGGGAATGTTGGAAAGGGAGATCTATTTTTATAGAGTGGGCTCTGGGATCCTTAGTGAGGACTACATGATCCCTTCCCCCGTTACATGAGACAAGTCTATGTAACTAGGTGCATTGGATCCAGCAGGTCAAATGTCTCTTTGGCACCATCCCCAACACAATCCCTATTTGTCATTATCACTGGAAGAACACTGATGGTGAAGCAGCAAAGATGGGGAAGCTTCCTGTGCCAACAAAGAACTGGCTTTATGGGTGATTCTCCCTTTCTACAAGAGGGCATCCCCCTGTAGAAGAACTTTTCTCTCTGATGGTTTGATACCCCACTCAGTCATCTTGAAATCCAATTTAAAACAGCATCCCCAGTTGGGAATGCTAGAAAGACAATATTGTTGCATGGCCAACTCTAGCACCGTGGATAGCTCCAGAGGTACTTAAAGTTCACAGTGTCGAGTCTGGGGTTGGAAGCTGTGCAACCTACAGATGTTGCTGAACTCCAGCTCTCAGCTGCCCTAACTTTAAGCTAGCTAGGCCTATGATAAGGAAAAATGGGAGCTTCGGTTCAACCAATGGCTGGCAGGCTGCACAGTTTTCTTCCCTGGGCTAGGCAACTGTTCCTGCTGATATTTTACTTATTTATTTTTGATTTGCAGTTCTTTTCCTTTCCATTTAATCGAGGGTTTAATGAACAATAAATCAGTTTTGAATAAAGAGCCATTCAGTCAACTTTGAGCTGGAGACAATCCTGCATAAATGAAATGCATTTTGGTAGTTAGAACTCTGTATGCCAGAATGTTTGAAACAAGGATGAAATCTGGAAACCTGTGTAATGTTTTGAGTGTTCGGGAAGGATTTGGCCTGAGACACTGCTGTCAATCAGATCTGGCAATACTGGGCTAGAATCATAATCATAGAATCTTATCTTAGAGTTAGAGGAGACCACAAAATCCATCTAGTCCAACTTCCTTCTATGCAGGAATATACAACTAAAGATGTCCACCCAATCTCTGTTTAAAAGCCTCCAAAGATGGAGTCTACTATTCTTCAAGGCATTCTATTGTCCTGTAGAACAGCTGTTACAAGTTCTTCCTAATGTTTAGGTAGGATCTCCTTTTTTGTCATTTGAATCTATTGGTTCATGTTCTCATCTCTGAAGCAGCAGAAAGCAAGCTTGCTCCATGACAACCCTTCAGATGTTTAAAAATAGCAGTCATGTCATTTTTCAGTCTTGTCTTCTCCAACTTAAACATATCCAGTTCCCTAAGTCATCCCTCATCAGGGCTGGCTTCCATACCTTTGAGCATCTTGGTCACACTTCTCTGGACATATTCCAGCATACTGATATCCTTCTTGATCTGTGGTGCCCAGAACTGGAGACTGTATTCTAGGTGAGGTCTGACCAAAGCAGAATAGAGTGGTACTACTGTTTCACTGCGTCTGGACACCATACACCTGTTGATCCAGCTCAGAATTGCATGGGCTTTTTATGGCTGCTGCATCACACTGTTGACTCATGTTTATCTTGTGGTCTACAAAGACCCCTACATAGATCCTTTTTATATGTACTGCTTTCAAGCCAGGTGCCATCCATTCCACATTGGTATATATCCTTGTTGAAATTTGGTTTGTTACATTTGGCCCAGCTTCCCCTCTGTCAAAGTCATTTTGAATTCAGATGGATCTGTGGTCTGACTCGGTAAAAGGAAACTATATTCCCAACTGTCTTGTCTCCCGCCCTACTGTAAGGCACAACTGAAATAGTTACACATTCTGTCCCTGTTTACCCCTGTTGTGTCTGGCTGCAAGCACCATGTAAGCCCCCTGGGGCAGTGACATTGTCTCTTAAGTGTCATGTACGTAGATGGTGCTAGATAAATAAATAATACAAAACTTTTGATTTAAAGGGGGAGATGAGAATAGGAGAGCCTTTGAAGTCTGCAAATCCCCAGTTGCATCTACAGCTCCTGATCTTTCTTTCTCTGTTTTCTGTGTCTTAGGGGACTGTTCAAAGTTGGGAGGGGGTAAGAAATGCAGTATGATTGTTAATGACAGACTGTTTTCAATTGAAGTAGGGAGGAAAAAATCATTCTGATGATGGAACCAGCTGAAGACGGGGAGAGCCACGCTTTAAAGGGCAGAAAGGTTCTATTGTAATTAAAGCTGATGCAATAATTGTAACAGATGGAAGGCAGAAATGTTACCGTGTTTGCCTTCCCCTCTTCTCCCCCTGTCTTGCCCATTGGGTTTTGTTTTTGGAAAAGAACAAAACGCCAGGAAAGCTTTCAAGAGGATGGCTTTCAATGTGTTGAATTTTAATGAGGAATCACCACTTTGATTTGTTACTGATCTGCTGTCAAATTACAATGGAATTCTAGGGAGCACGACTTTCTCATAATGTATCCTGGAAACGGGAACTTGGTCGATATCCAGCTGCTCACCTGAGATCCAGCATCCTAGGAATGGAAGACAGGCCTTTTGCGTTATTGAGGTACAGACTGAACATGAAAAACTATTCCCCATATAGCGGTTAGCATTGCTGTCTGGTACTATGCCAGGCTGATGTTTTCTTTTAAGTTGATATTTGTCAAGCGGTCAAACTATCCACACAAGGTCCTCTCTGGTTTCGGAAACTTCAAAGCATTGTTGTTGTGGGTGCTTAATGAAACCAAATGCCTACACCAACTGGGGAGTCACTAATGAAACAGCTCATTATAACTCAAAATAAATGACCAAGGAAACAAACAAAAACCACGTTACAGTGTTCCTCTCACCGCATCTGGCAAAAGTAGATATTGGGCAACCTATCTGTGATAGAAGCAGAATACCAAAGTTACTTTCTGAGCAACTATTTCTGGTCAGACGCCAGCTTGGGAATTAGTAGAGTCATAGTTCAAAAAAGTAACTTTTCCAATCTTTGGATAGGATACTGCCCCATAGAGTATGAACTATGAGCCATAGAGCATTGGTTCATGTAGTTCAGTGTGACTTACATTACTAGATGAAGTTTTTATACTATTTGGAGATGCTAAGAATTACAACTAGGATCCATTTGCATGCAAAGCACATGCCCAGCCACTGGGTGACAACCACTGAGTTATGCTGTTTATATGTGCAGCTGTGTCATCCATATATCCTAGCAGGAAGGGGAGGTGAGGTAATCTTCAATCCAAACTGGAAGCACTCTTACCTTCCAATCTACTTCCCCTTGCTTCTTTGTAGTAGGGCAAGGCAGAAGGCCAAAAGATGCTTTGAGCAGTAATTCCCACAATCCCTCACCCTTGGCCATGCTGACTGGGCTTTGTGGAAGTTCAGGTCTGTTACCTCTGAAAAGCCAGAAGTGCCCCATGCTTCTGTACCTTAACTTGCCTCACCTCTGACATGAGACCTAGCTGATATAAAAGAATCTGAAATGAGAGAGTGTGGGGAAGGATAAAGGTCACATATTGGAGCATTGCCACCCCAGGAAGTATAACAGCTGCCATATCTTTGCATTCTCTGCCCTTCTAGACCTGTGCAAAGAACTGGATCTCTAATAAGGTCTTGTTTCCCCAATGTATGCTTCCCCACCTTGCTACCCTGTCTTTGAAGCAGATGGAAGGAAAGTAGCATCAATTCAGTCTCTGTCTCATCGAACAGCATCTTTTCACAAGGCCCTCTCCAAACACGGTGCTGTGCCTGGGGAAGATCCATAAACAAGAAACCTGACTGCTCCCCTCCATGTCTACCTCGGCCCTTTGTCAAATTAACATTGACTGTCAACTGCAAAATGATGAACTGGGTGATCAAAACACCAAAATTGACCAGCACCATTTTGTTAGCTCAGGCAAAGATAGCATTTGCCACCATACTTTCCAGTTGTCCCAGTTTAGTAGGGGACTAGGACTAAAGTTATCATCCCACTTTTTCAGCTGCTTTGGAAAATCTTTCTGTCTGTTCTTCCTACTTGACCCTTACAACCTGGCTTACTTCAGTTGCAGTGGACTGAGTTCAAAGTACAAAATTACTCAATTAAATCACTAGGGAGGAGAGGAGAGGAGGTCATTTTGTCCTTTGCCATAGGCTCAAGCAAAAGCAAACTGCTGCAGTCTAGTTTGTGTGTTCTTTGAGAACTTGTGTCATCTTGTTCATGCTCTGATGTTGCTTGGCCACATGTATCCGCATTTTCATCTGTGAAACATTAGGTGGTATGTTCCACATACAGAAATATAGAAACCAATAGGACTGGGATTTGATTCTTATTTCAAACTCTGGAGATGGGACAGTGTCCTCCATAGCAGGTTAATTTAGGCACAGCAAGCTTTGGACTCCAGCAGAGTGGAGAGAAACACAGAAGAATGGCTTGGGGATTGCTGCTGTATCTCAGCATTTACTGTCTGAGCCAGTTGTTTCACTGTGGCTCAACATAAATTTACCAACTTTCACTGCTTAAGTTGGAGGAATGAAAATCCTCATGTTATGGTCACTGTGTAATTCAATCTCTCTTTCTCTCTGCATCATTTGTAACAAGACACCAATTGCTTTACTGCACTTTAAAAAAAATGTATCCAAGTGGAGCATGCTGTGCTAACAGGCTTCAGAATCTGATACTTGTTCTTCCTCCTCTTCCTCCTCTCACAAATGTCCTCCTACTCAAAAAGAATGACTAATCTCATTGTATTTCGCTAAGGCGCGCAACCACGGTTAAATGGTGTTATGAGAGTGGGATAGGCTGGGGGTGTTTGGGTCTGCAAGAGCACATGTGAATATATAAGAACATGTAGGAGAGGGATTGTCACACTGTGTATTAGAGAAGGTGTTGGTTTGTTTCCCTCCGTGTGTGCTTGAAACAGATTTTGAGTCAATGCTGAAAGTATTGGAGTGGGGAGGGGCAGATTGATCAGGGGAAAACACATGAGAGTGATTTATAACATTGTGAATGATATGACTGCTTTCTCTTAACAACACTATAATCACAGAATCATAGAGTTGGAAGAGGCCTCAAGGGTCATCCAGTCCAACCCCATTCTGCCATGCAGGAACACATGATAAAAGTATCCCCAACAGATGACCATTCAGCCTCTGCTTAAAAACCCCCAAAGAAGTAGACTTCACCACTCTCCAAGGGATTGTATTTCACTGTTGAACAGCTCTTACTGTTGGGAAGTTCTTCCTAATGTTTAGGTGGAATCTCTTTTCCTGTAAGCTTCTGATCATCCAGAGCACAAGTCTTAAACATGTCTAATCAGAACATACCATGCCATGCTCACTTGATCTGCTTGGCAGGGTGTTGGACTAAATCACTGATTTCAAACTTTGCTTCTCTGGGTATTTTAAACTACAATTCCCAGAAGCCCCAGCTACCATAGCTACTAATGTCCAGGAATCTTGGCAGTTGAAGCCCAAAACACCTGGATGATCCAATGTTGGGAATCACTGGACTAAATGGCCTTGGTAGCCAATTCCAGCTCTGTGATTCTTTGTGTGTGCATATCCTGTGCCTTCAAGTCACATAAGACTACAACTCTGTCATGGACTTTACTTGGTAAGATTTGTTTGGAGAGGGTTTGCTGTTGTCTTCCTCCAAGGTTCAGAGAAGGTGACATGCCCAAGATCACCCGGTGAATTTCCATGGCTGAGCAGGGATTCCAATCCTGGTCTCCTGGAGTCCTCACCCAACATTCAATCCACTATACCACACTGGGTCTCTCATTTAATCTTCCTCAGTTGGTTGCCTGATAACCACTGAGCACCAGATGCCTGATACCCACTAGGAACTAATGTGTCATAGTAGTCAAAGTGTTGGACTATAGCTGGGAAGATCTAGGTTCAAATCCATATGCAGCTATGAATCTCACTGTGGCCCTAGGTCAATTGTTCCTTCCCAGCCTAACCTAACTTACACTGAAAGTATTGGGCTGCAGAGGGGCTTGTTGTGGAGATTTTAAAAATGGGGGGACAGGGGACTTGTATGCCACTCTGGATAAAATTCAAGATGTATGTAACTGGGATCTTATCTCCATGTACCAAAAGGCCCATCTTGTCCCACCCCCAAGGCCCCCCATTCTAAGGTTGCCCTGTTCAAATGGGACTTTCTGTCTTTCTGTTTGGCCTGCATACCATATCACATGTTTATGCATTTCTCACAGTGCATACAAAACAACTTGTGTATCACTGCTTATCTTAATTCATTTCACTCGCATGCATGTGTCTATGTGAATCCATTTCCCATTCTCTATGCATGCTCTCATGGCCATCCTAGAAGATGTGTACAACAGCTGAAATAAGCAATGCTTTTCAACATTTATAAATCAAGTCAGTGAACTCACTTTGTTGTGTGCTTTCAAACCATTTCTGACTTACAGACTCAGCTGAGACTGAGAGAATGTGATTTGCCCAAGGTCACCAAGTGAGTTTCCATGGCTAAACAGTCATTTGAACCCTGGTCTCCAGAGTTGTAGTCAAACACTCAAACCACTACACAGATTTCCAAATTTCATCCTAGTTTCATACTTTCTGGCATACAGAGTTCTAACTACCAAAATGCATTTCATTTATGCAGGATTGTCTCCAATTCAAAGTTGTTTGACTGGCTCTGATTTACAGTTAGTTAAACCCTCAATTAAATGGAAAGTAAAAGTCCTGCAAATCAAAAACAAATAAGTAGAATATCAGTAGGAACAATTGACTAGCCCAGGGATGAAAACTGTGCAGCACTCCAGCCATTGGTTGAACTGAAACTCTTATCTCTCCTTATCATAAGCCTAGCTAGCTTAAAGTTAGGGCAGCTACGAGCTGGAGTTCAACAACATCTGTAGGTTGCACAGCTTCCAACCCCAGACTAGACACTGTGAACCTTAAGTACCTCTGGAGCTATCCACGGTGCTAGAGTTGGCCATGCAACAATATTGAACTTCTAGTATTCTCGACTGGGGATGCTGCTTTGAGTCTGATATCAAGGTGACAAACTCATCTCCACCAGGAAAGAAAGTACTTCTACAGGTGAATCATGAAAACTAAGTCAGAGAATCAGTTGGGTTGAATATTAAGGTCATTGGTGTGCTAGAATGAATGAACATTGCTTTCCTCAGGAACTTCAGGGGAAAAAAATAGAAAGCCACAGTGATGAACTAAGAATCCATCTATATTGAAATGAATGCATTTCTGTCCCACACTGACAGTGTACTTCTACAAACCAAAAAGTGAAAAGAATAGACGCCCTGACCAGAGCACTTATACAGTGTGCCCTTGCTATCCACAGAGGATTCATTCCAGATCTGCCAGCAGATAGTAAAAACCACAGGACCTTAAGTCCCATTCTTCTCAATGGGCACACACCCATGCTTGTGCTGCTACATGCACTTGTGCCCATTCAGAAAGCTGGGACTTGCTGTCCATGGAAGTTCAAGCCGCAGATGGCAAGCCCGTTTGGTGTGGGCACACTCTATTGTGTCCTAAAATTTGTCTGGTCACTCATACATTGCACAGGTTCTGGGTAACTTTCCATAAAACTAACATCCCTAGACGGGTGATTGGGGTATCTTCCCAGGGTAGTATCAAACCTGGCTTTCCACAGAATCCTTCCATGTAAACAACTTAGTCAGTCAGTCAGTCAATCAATCAATCAATCAATCAACCAATATTTATTGATTAGCCCGTAGGCTATCTCAAAGTAGCGCAATACAAAATAGAAAAACAAAATAGAAATGTAAACAACGTAGTCCTCATTGCTTGCTTTCAGAAAGCCCTTATATTTCAGAGAGGAAGTGTCATGCTGGGTATGTTCTTCACTGTATGAGCTTGTATTCCTGGAGGTCAGTCTATGAAACTGAGGCACATAATTCTAAACAAATGCGAGCATTTTTCTACATTATCCTAAGTGAAGCAATATTCTCCTTCCCCAGAGATAGCTCTGTTGCTGTGCCAAGTATGCTGAGGTGGCTTTGTCTAGAACTGGCAATTAAGATCTATTGGGTTTTCAAAATATTTGTTTCTGGAACAGAGGGAAACTGCTAGAACCAATATGGAAGGAGCGATCATGGTTCAAAGCAACTATTGTTGATGTTGTCATTGTTGTGTGCCTTCAGGTTGTTTCTGACTTATGGCGACCCTAAGGCATGGGGTTTTCTTGGCAAGTTTCGTTCAGAGGAAGTTTGGCATTGCCTTTCCTTGAGGCTGAGAACATGTGACTTGCCAAAGGTCTCCCAGTGGGCTTCTTGGCCAAGCAGGAAATTGAACTTGCTTACCTCTTGCAAACTATCTTCCCCTGTGGGTAATATGCAGAGCCATAGTCCTGTTAGTCTGGAATATCAATATGCAAAGGGATCTTGTAGCACTAACTGTGCAAAAAAATGCTGTAGCATAAGTTTTGAAAGTAGACCAAACAAACAAAAGCTTATGTTACAGCTTCTTTCACACAGTTAGCCACAAAGGTGCTACACCATGCTTTTGCATGTGGGTAATGTGGTTATGGAAACTGTCGTGATGAGTGTCTGATCTTCAGTTTTTACCACTGCAACATTGGATAGGATAAATCCTACACTGGCACTGGATACAGGGCTTGAGGGATATCAAGGAGAGATTTATCATGTCTACCAATATTTAGGTCTCACCAAAGGAGGCAGTCACCAAAGAAACTTCAACATCAAAAGCCATATCATATCAGATAAAAGCATCCAAGTCAGGCTTGCTCACTAACGTAATCCATCTTGTCCTATCTAGGTACCTTCCAGAGGTAATACACCATATATTCTATCATCCCACGTATGAGGATGTCAGAAAAAAGTTGAGAAAGTTTTTATTACCATGTTTCTTGTAACAAACTGTATTTTGCTCCATCTCAGACCTCCTCCACTATAACTCCCCCCCCCCCCCAGTTTGAAATGAACTATGTCTGACACAGCAGCCTAGGAGGTTACTTTTTTAAGAGAGAGAAAAACCACACACCTTAAATTTCAACCCCAGAAAAGAGATGGCTTTGTAATCTCCATCTCTAGGTTCTGCTTCCACCTACACTTTTTGACTGACTCACTCCATCCCCTTATTTGGAGATTTCATTTCTCCATCTGTTGAGTAATTCACTGCCACCTTTGCAGGGGTGTTGTGAGCTGCAATTAATCCACGCAGCAGAAAACCCTTAGAGACCTTTCGAAAATGTCTTTCCCCCCTTCCCTCTCCTGACAACAACCCAAAAAAAATGCATGAGCATAACATGATTCACTAGCAATCAAGTGGGAAGGTGGGTGTGCGAGAATTTGGCAAAGGAGGAAAGTCAGGTGACTGTCAGAAAGGAGTGTGTTTCACCCTCTAAAAAAGCACCTGGAACATGATATACGGGCTGAATTCTTTCCTGGATAGAGACTGGATGCTGTGAACCAGGAGACACAAAGCAGGATCTCTAGTGATGAATAATGAATTTATTTACAGGAGGGAAATCTTGATTGAACATACTTCTGTTAACCAAACAGCCTCTGCCTCCCTCCTTTGCAACCGAAAGGTCTATAGGTCCAGCTCAGTGGAATCACATTTGAAAAGGGTCATGTTCCAATCGAAGGAAATCTTTTCTGTAACTAGGGGCAACCCTTTTGCTGTTCAAAGCGACTGTGCTGGAGAAGTGGAAACTATTTTGATCCATTGCTGTCAGTTCCGCCTGCCACATTTGATTTGTTATTCATTAGTTGCATTTGGAATCTACCTTTCCGCTCATATGTTCAAGGCACATTGTTATTATTTAACCTCAAGTTTTGACTTCAATATATGGCAGCCATATGCAAGACAGACTTCCAAGATCCCCAGCCACCAATTGTCCTGCTTATGTCTTGTAAACTCAAGACTGTAGTTGCCTTAATTGAATCAACCTACTAGTCTCCCTCTCTTCCTACCAACTTCCACTTTACCAAGTGTTATCTCCTTATAGAATAACTCACATCATCTCATGATATGCTAAAAGTATGACAGCCTCAGTTTAGTCCTCTTCCCATCACAATAACCCTGTGAGGTTGTTTCATCTGAGAGAGAGAGTGATGGAGAATCTGTGCAGGCTAATACTCAAAGGAGAGGTGGGGAAAACTGTGATGTTCAGGCTTCATG
>NC_056527.1:163148962-163220755 GCF_019175285.1 Sceloporus undulatus | reverse complement strand
TGAGTCTTTGGGATGGATCCCAATAATAATATCATACAAATAAATATTATATTATTATTATTATTATTATTATTATTATTATTATTATTATTATTATTATTATTATTATTATTATTATTATTATTGGGATCCACTAAGAGGACAACAGTGACTACTATCATTACTATTTCCTCTTCCCATCATAGTTATCATCATCACTATCCCACCTTTTTCACAGTCTGGGCCTCAAGTCAGCTGACAAATGTTAAAACAGATACAGCTTTTAAAATTTGCATTGTACAAAACTTTAAAATATAACTGTTGTTGTGTGCCTTCAAGTCATTCCTGACTTATGGCGACCCTAAGGTGAACCTATCATGGGGTTTTCTTGGCAAGATTTGTTCAAGGGAGCTTTTCAACAACAAGCCTTCCTCTCAGGCTGAGAGCATTTGACTTGCCCAAAGTCACCCAGCGGGTTTCATGGCCAAGCTGGGAATCAAACCCTGGTCTCCAGAGTCATAGGCCAACACGCAAACCACTGCACCATGCTGGCTCATAAAAATAAAAGCAGTTAAAAGCAAACCATTAAAACAACGAAAACAACAAATACAAACAAGAAAGCACATGAAAGGTCCTTTCCACCTGAGCAAACACTCCTCAAATGCCTGCCAAAATAGAAAGATATTTACTTACCTATGAAAGGGCACCAGTCTAGCATCTCTGGGAAGGGAGTTCAAGAGCCTGGGGGCAGCGACTGGGAAGGCCCTCTCCTTTGTTCCCACCAGATATACCTGTGAGGGTCCTGAGACAGAGAGAGGATCAAAATACAGGCAGGATATGTATCTTCCTGGAAGATCAAAGCACAGGTAGGGATATATGGCAAGATACAGAATCTGAAATAATGTTGATGTCTCCCTACACACACACACACACACACACACACACACACATCCAGAAAAAAACATTATCTAAAAGGTCAGTTTCTTCTGGAAATCCTTGGGTCAGAAATGTTGCATTTAAATATAAATATATAGACACACACACACACACATAATGAAAAAAACAAGAAAACTACAACTATCCCAACAAATATCTACTAATATGATAAAACAAAATCCAAGGGTGACAAAGCTAAAGCTAAAGTATCTCACAAAACTACAAATCTCAGAATTCCATAGCTCTGAGCCAGGGCAGTAAAAGCATCATCAAACTGCATTATTTTTGCAGTGCGGATGTAGCTTTGGTTGTGGGTGTAGATAAGCTTTAAAGAGCCACAGCTCTCTCATCTTTCCACCATCTTTCTTCCTCCTCCTCAGATCTACTGCCTGAGGCAACAGCATATATCTGTCTAATGGTCATGGCTGGTCCTGCAGGTTCCTTGCCTCGTGAACCACTGAATTGCTTGTGACAGCTTTTTGGTGAAGTAAATGGTCTGGAAACCAAGCCCTATGAAGAACAGCATGAGGAGCTGAATGTGTTTAACACTGAGCCATATTTAAATACCTGAAGGGGAGCACATGGAAGATGGAGCGAGGTTGTTTTCTGCCTGATGTTTAAGTAGAACCTTTCCTTACCATTTGAACTAAGAGGTTCAGTTTACCAAAAAATCAAAAACAAAATTATATCTGCCTTTTTTCCAAGGCTCACAAAAATGAACACCACAAAAATACAAAAGGTTATTTTTGGCATGTTAACAAAAGGCAAAGAAAAAACAGTGCAGTGTGCTAAGAAAAGCCCTTTGTTTATAAAACAGTTAATTCCCAAAAACCTAGTGGAGTAAAATGGCCTTCAGCTTTGGGATTGACATCGGATTTTTAGTTCCAGTCTTCGTCTTCTTGATCTTCTCTGCTGGTTTCACTCACTTTTTGGCCCTGACTCCTCAAGTCCCGTTATATACAATGGCATAATGAAATGGTGTCCCTTATTTTAAAAGGTTTGCTTTGGGGGGTTGTTGGTTTGTTTTTGGAGGTGGGAATATTTTCAAGCCATGGATGGTGGAATCCATGAATGAAGATAAGAAATGCCAAATTTATTTCTCTCTTTCCTCCCTCTTCCCCTGACAAGAAAAGCCTTGCTTGTGTCATTGCTTTTTTGTCATAAAGCGATTGGAACCTTGGGTAGCAATAGTATCTTGGATGGAATGAAAGAGTAGAGAGAGAGGTGGAGACTATTGTCTGCCACTTCTTCCATTATCCAGCTGGTGCTGGCTTTATGGGTTCCACTTTAGACCATTTGCACAGCCTGCCTGGGCCGGGAGATTGCCATGTGGTGAACCCAAATCCATATGGAATCAAAGATGGCAGTAAATGCTCTTCTGTTGCTGCTTGGCTCTTTAGAGGATTTGTTAAAAGGAAAACAGAGAGGCTAATTGAAAATAAACCACATGCGTTGGGAATAAAATGTTTAACCTGTTTAAAGAAAACAGACAACATTGGCATCCCCTGTTGTTGTTTTTCCCCCAGCTAGAAGAAAGAGACTTGCCTCTTCTGGTAGCCTCAAGGAGTGACGATCCTACTTTAAGAGACAGTTGGATGAGCATCTTTCATGAGTGTTGGACTACATGGGCCTTGTGGTTGCTTCCAACCAAGATTCTATGAAAGCATTAATCCATCTGCTAGTGCTCCAACAGTGGTCCTACTGCTCTCTTTGGATGAAGAAGTCTTATATGAAGTTGAGGCATTAATCTATCTAACCCAGGTTATGTGAGAGCCAGCATAATGTCGTGGTTTGAGCATTGGATTATGACTCTGGAGACCAGGGTTTGAATCCCTGCTCAGCCATGGGCAAGTCACACTCTCTCGGTATCAAAGGAAGACAATGGCAAACCCCCTCTGACATAATCCTCCAACTGTCTTTCATCTCACTTTTTCAGATGCTTTTACAATGGCCCTGTTTCCCTCTCCTCATCCCATAGAATCATAGAATATTCATAGAGTTGGTGGGGACCTCACCATTGCCTCTAACTCCCTGTTCAATGAAAAATCTCAAGCTAAAGCATCCCCAGCATATAACTGTCCAGAAGACATCCAGAGAAAGAAATGCCACCAACTTTCTAAGCAATTGGTTCCACTGCCAAACCACTCTTACTGTCAGGACATTCCTCCTAATGCTCAATCAAAATCTCCTCTCCTGTAATGTCAAACCATTAGACCTGGTCCTAACTTCAGTGCAGCACTTGGGGTATTTTAATAGGGCGATCAGGTAATCCCTCAGTTTTCTCTTCACCAAGCTAAACATGCCCAGCTCCTTCAACCTTTCCTCATAAGTTTAATTCTCCATACTTCTAATCATACTTGTTGCCCTTCTCTGAACCTGCTCCAACTTGTCTATATCCAAAAAATGAGGTGTCCAGAACTGAACTGAGGGTCCATATAGACAGGCCAAAATAAAGCTGTTTCGGGTCTCTTTGGAGATATACTGTTTAAATGCTGCATGCATCCTAAGAGACCAGAAGCCATGCCAAAGCCACGCTCCAAGCCTAAAGACTAGTGCACAGCTTTGGCGCAGCTTCTGGCCTCTTCAGATGTGTGTGTCATTTAAACAGCATACCGCCAAAGTGACCTGAAGCAGCTTTATTTTGGCCTGTCTGTTCAGGCCCTGAGTACTCCAAATAAGGTCCAACCAACTCAGAATATAGTGGGACTGTTACTTCCCTCGACCCAGAAACTTCTCCATTGTGTACTTTGTTTGCTGCAAACTGAGTTCAAAATACTAATTTAATTTGCCTTTAATTAACTCAGGAAGGGGAGAAGAGATAAGAAGGTAGAATCTTGCCCTTCCCTGTAGACTTGGGCAAAAACAAATTGCTGTAGCTTCTCCTAGCTTGTATGGTCTTCCTAATTAATATTTCCAGCCATCTTGACCACAGTGTAATATTGTCTGGCCATACCTGTCTCACTTGTCATCTGTGAAACACTGGGGACAATTAAGTCCCATTAGTTTCACAAAAGACCTGTGGTTGGCAGAGATGAAGCCTGCTAGAACTGGTTTTTACATCTTGATCAACATGGCTAACTGCATTTTTGGACCCTCCTTGGAGGCATGGCTATGTAGACTGTCATGATGAGAGGTTGCACTTTAAAATTTATGACTAAACTAGTAGCTATATCCATTTGTTGAGCTGCCTCTCAGTCATCCTCATTAGTGTCCTACTCAAACTGAGAACCTTAAGAAATCTCCCAGAAAAACCTCATAAGTAGCTTCACAAGGACTTCTAAGAGGAATACAGAAGTTCAGACTTTATTGCCTATTAGTAATCAAGGTATTACCTAGCCATGTTCTTATCTGCTTTTGCATTACAGTAGATGATAAGTATATATTTCATGTTTAGGTCTCTCCGTTCCCTTGCTTTACCCATGCTGTAAATAAAGTTTATCGGTTGCTCTTTAACAGCACTCTGAGCGCATACTGTCACAGAAGAGGCATCTGAAAGAGACACTGCAGCTTTTTCAAAGACTATGCTGCCCAGCCATTTCAGCTAGCTTATTTTAAGCTTGCCGTCTCCAAAGCTGTTGCCTAGTGATCATTTAAAATGGTTATTAAAATACAATTTTCCCCCCTAAGGATGATTTGGCACATGGATAGATTGGCGTTGATTCAAATCCTGGATGTTATAATGAATTGCCATATTCAGAGAAAGATCTCTTTCTGGTTCATTGGATTAGATAATCCTGTATTTTTCTAAATGCCTGGTAACACCATTGCACTTTCCCCTGGGGAATGGCACTACTATTAGACACAATGAGGCGGGTGCCCCAGGCCATGGGTTTGCGACGTCATGAAAGGAGAACAAATTGTTCATTATTCTTTGTTATTCTTGTTTTGCTGTTATTGTTATTTCCTTCAAGCAATAGGGAAAGGAAATTGTAGGGGGTTCTTCCTCCAGCTGAAGGACCTAAATATGGTAGTGCATGAACTAGTAACCTCAACCATGGAAACCCATTGGTGAGTGCCTATATTGGGAGACTGATGGGATATAAAATAATAATAATAACAACAACAACAACAAAAACAACAACAACAACACTTTCTCAGCCTCAGAGGAAGGTAGTGGCACACCTCCTTTGAATAAATCATGCCAAGAAACAACCATGATAGATAGGTTCACCTTACAATCACCTTAGGTCAGAAGTCATTTGAAGGCATACAACAAGAACGGTTATGTATTTTTAAATGATGATATGTATTTTTTACTCATATTATGTGTCCCTCAATGTTGTTGTATTATTATTATTATTATTATTATTATAGTTTATTTCTATAGTGCTGTAAATGTTCACAGCGCTTTACATACAAATAATCAAATCAATACAGATATAAAAATATAAAACCTGCCAATGGCGTACAATCTACAAAATACATATAAACAATAGGTAACAATATAAAATAGAATTAGTTTTAAAAGCAGGCAACAATTAATCTGTTGTTCCCCACCTCAATCCAAAGGGAGAGGCATGTATGAAATTTATTATTATTATTATTTGGCAAAGTAACTTGTCAGGCTTTGAGTATTATATACTTTGACTTGAGTGACCAGAAGGCGAAGGCCATTCTACCTCCAGCGGCAAAATATTTTGAACTGCCTGCGCTCCAAGTTAAAAACCAAAGGCACCATTTCCACACCAATCATCTTCACATATCTAAACAATTGATATAGCAAAGGTAGAACCAGTCTGCTTTTTGATGCTCCAGAAGACAAAACACAAACTACAGTGGATCCTTGTTATACACTGGGGTTTGGTTCCAAGATCCCCCATGTATAACAAAATCCGTGTATGCTCAAGTCCCATTAAGTATAATGACAAAGCAAAATGGTGTCCCTAATAAAAAATGGAACATCAAGGTAAATTTATACTTTTTTGGAACATTTTCAAACCGTGTATGCTTAAGTCCGTGTATAAAAAATCCGTGTATAAGAAGGTCCGACTGTAATTTGGATTCAAATTCAAAGAAAGGAGATTTTGGTTAAACTTTAGGAAAAATCTCCGGATGGAAATAATTCCTTGCTAGTGAAATGTGGTGTCCTCTCCTTTGTAGGAAGCTTTTAAACAGAGTATATAATGCCCATGTGTCAGGCACACTTTAGCTGGGGATTTCTTCTATTGGCAAAGAACTCTTCTATTGGACTAGATTGCTGTTGATATCCTTTCCATCTCTATAATTCTGTGATTCCAAAAGGTTGCATTTTGAGATGTATGAGTATAAATACAGCTTCCTCAACTCCTTTCAGTTGTTACAACTGAGTTCATAGTAACAAAAGTAGTTTGCGCTCTACACAGCAAGGAGAAAGGAATGGAGGGATGGAGCCTTGCCCTTCACAGTATGCTCAAGCAAATGCAAACTGCTGCAGCCTCTTGTACATTGTGTGTTCTTTTTCATTAATAACTTTTACCATCTTGACCACACTGTAATGTTGCTTGATCTCACACATGTTGTAACATTCATCTGGAAAATGCTGAAGGGTGGTTATAGGGTTCTGAGGAGAAGCATCCTTTTAACCGTCTTCTGAATTAGACAGGCAAGCTTCAAATCATCTGGATCATTTTCAAAAGTTGGTGAACTCTCTCTCTCTCTCTCTCTCTTTCTTTCTTTCTTTCTGTGGGTGTGAATTTCACTTTTAAGTATTTTATAAAAATGTCACACAGCCTCACCTGTCAGAGCGCCAGAATCCAAATGCCGTTTTTAATTATAGAGAATATTTCATTTTCTTATGCAGAGGCATAATCAATTATCTTATTTAAAGGCATTAGGATAATGTGTGTGTAAAATGGATCCCTTCCCTGTGTTGCATTAGATTCAACTAATTATAGGAGAATGTTGTGGAGCTAAAATGTCAGCCTGTCATCTGGGCGGGTGGGTAATTCATGAGACGCATTCACAGGAGCATGCGTGGATGCTGTTGATGGAGCTTATAATGTGTTGGCTTTAAGCCCACTTGGTCTGGTCTGAAATGGAGGGGAGAAGGTATATGTCTCCCAGAACCTTGAGGATATGTGTGTCGGGTCAATGATTTCCCAGATGACGTTGGACTGCATTTCTCTGTGGCCATAGCCAGCATAGCCTGTGGCGAGAGATTATGGGAACTTCATCCCAAAGTCTGGAGAGCCAGAAGTAACCCATTCCTCACTTAAATGCCTCTTCTCCCAAATATCTACATACCCAGTGAATCTTCTGCTCATGTTGCTATTTATTAATAAAGGAGGACCTGTATTTTGGCAAGACAGCTTATGCTTTGCTTGCAAGAAGTGCTAGGCTCACCCTTGGCTCGGGTGATGGATAAGACACAACAAAGAACTGCTCGCTATCAGAATGGACAGCCCTGAAATAGATAGGCAAGTAGAACGGCTTGGCACATATATAATATGACTTGCAAGGGACTAGCAGTGTGGATACATATTGTTAAATACCAACATCAGAATCATCCATGTTGCTGTTGTTGTTAGCTGCCCTTGAGTTGACTTTGACTCATGGCAACTCTGTGAATCCTTAGCTTCTCTGCTCAAGGCCTTTAGGCTCAGACCCAAGTCTTCTCAACGCAAGTCTATCCACTTAGCATGCAGTCTTCCTCTCTTTCTGTTGACTTCCATTTTTCCTAGCATTATTGTGTTTTCTAATAATTCATTCTTCCCTAGTGATGTAGCCAAAGTACAACAAGCTCTTTTAGTCATCTTGACTGCCAGAGAAGTTCTGGCTTGATCTATTCTAGAACCCATTTGCTTGTGGTCTTGGCTGTCCATGGTATTCTCAGTACTCTTCTCTAGCACCACATCTCAAATGGGTTGATTTTTTTCCTCTTGAATCCATACATGGTGATGGGGTATACAATGGCTTGCATGGTCCTCACTTTAGTGTTCACAGTTTTTACATTTTATGATCTTATCCAGTTCTTTCATAGCAGCCCTTCCCAGTCCTAGTCCACTTCTGATGTTTTGATGGCAATCTCCATTCTGATCAATATTTGAAATAAGGTATAGGAACTCTTTGACTATTTCCATTTACTCATTATCTAGGATGAATTCTTGCAGATCTTCCAAGGTCATTACTTTTGGTTCGGGGCTGGATTTCTGTTTTTGTTTTTAAGTTCAGCATTAATCCAACTTGGACACTTTCCTCCTTGACCTTCTTCAGTAAGGCACTATCCATGCCATAGTGTTTCCAATTTCTATGTGTGGATGTGGAAGCTGGACAGTAAAGCTAACAGAAAGAGAACTGACTCATTTAAAGTATGGTGGCGGTGGAGAGCTCTATGGATACCATGAATTGCTAAAAGGCAAAGAAATGGATCCTAGAGCCAATCGGGCCTGAATTTCCACTAGAAACCAAAATGATTAAACAGTGGATATGATACTTTGGGCACAGCGTGAGACAACGGCTTTGTCTGCATGGGCCAAAATGCCTGATCTCTCCACTTCTGGTGTTTTCTTTTTGGTCAACAATTAAAACATAACTTTAAAAAATAAAAGAGAAAAGCAAAGCACAACACTTTCAAAACACCCTTCTTTTGCACAATTTAAGAATCAAAAGGGATGCCTAAATATTTTTTGTAATGGTTCTTGCATGTTGGTGGAAAGAAAGCAGAAAGGGGGCCAACCAAACCTGCCATGGAAGGGGCCTATGAGCAATCATAGAGAAGACCCTCAATACTTTGAATCCAATAATCCCTGACAATTGACTGTGTTGGATGAGACGTCTGGGAGATGAAGTCCATAACATTTATCACAGCTTTGTTGGGTTCCCTAATGCAAGTTCCTTGAGAGAGCCCAAGCCTTGGTCAGACAGGGAGAGAAAATGAGTATTACCTGTCTGTCCCTGTTATTTCCCTGTGAAGAGAAGTTTATTTGAAGGTTCTGTTTGTTCGCATGCACATGGGTTTACACCAGTGTGTACTAAGTGAGTGAGCGTCTTGCGTGACCTCTTTATTTGGCAGTCAAAATGATGATTGAAAATAAAGATATATGGGAACGGAAAGGAAACAAAGGGTAAGGTTCGCACGCATTTGATTTGCACCTGCTTGTCCCTTCCCTCCAAGGGATAAGCTCAGGTGGCAAGAGAGACCTTGAAAAGAATTCTCTGTTTGCCAGGCAGCCAACACAGTGAGCTGAGTGTTGGGTTGAAGTGTTTGTAGTGAGTTGCGTTGCTAAGCAAATAGACAGGCACACGCTCAGGCCAGACAATGAAGCTTTAGTGGGATGTGGGGAGGATTTGTTCCAGGATATTATTACTGAACCGAAGGATGTGTTAGAGCTTTATCTTCACAATAACCCTGCTAGGAAGGTCAGGTTGAAACAGCCAAGTGACGGTTGCTGTCCTTGCTTCCCTGGTCATACTTAGTGTACTCCTCTCAATTTTGGTTGCTCTGGATAATAGGAGAGCTACTAAGGGTGTCAAAATGGCACTTAAATTGATCAGGGAACAAGACCAAGAAATAGTGCTGCCAGGTTTTCAGAAAAGCAGTAAGGGACAGTCAAAATTCATGAGATGCAGGATTGACAACCAGGACGTAGCTATTTATAAGTTGTTTGCTATCTACATACAAAAGGAAAGCACTGATTTCGGTTAACTTAGCCACATGTTTCTCTGTAAAATTAACACATTGTCCACCTTCATAAAGTGCATGATGCACATAATGCATGAATTACACGAAGAGCCCACATCCCCCAAATACAGCATTTTTCATATCTTGTTCCACCTATATAAAAGGAATAGCTTTTCAACCTTCCAATAGGAGATCTTCCTTAAAATAATAAGGGACACCTTTTTGACCTGTTTTGACACACGTTCTAGTCCTCCAATAAGGGAAATCCCATATAGTAGGGACACCTGACAGCCCTATTTGCAGAAAAACAGCTACAGAGCCTAGAACTTCTTCATCCAAGAACAATGGAAGCAAGTAAGAAATTTAGAGTGGGAGATTCATCCAGGATTTATTAAACTGTGGACAATGTGGGGAAAGTGGATAGAAGGGTGTTATTCTCCTCTCTTGTCCTACAACTGATGAAACCAATTTGCAGACACCTAAAAGGAAATGATTCGGCACATGACAGTAATTCAGTTTAAGAAACATTCTGCCACAAGGATGGGAAAGACCACTATCTTCATTGGTTTCAATAGGGGACTAGATAACAATTATGAGAATAAGGTTTCTCAGTGGCTACTAGTCAGGATGGCCATCTTATGCACTCCCACATTTCAGAGGCAGTGTACCACTAAATACCAGCTTCCAGGGTTAGCAAAAGCAGGAGAAGACTATTTCATACTTTCCCAGCCTATTTATCTGTTTTGTTGTTGTCTGTCTTGAGTCATTTCCAACTTATGGCAACAAGGAGGCAAACCTATGCCTGGGTTTTCTTGGCATGATTTGTTCAAAGGATGCGGGTTGTCTTTGCCTTCCTCTAAGGCTGAGAATGATCTGCCCATGGTCACCCAGTGGGTTTCCATGGCCAAGCAGACATTTGAACCCTGGACGCTCTGAGTCCTAGTCCAACATGGCCATGTTCTAGAAGAGTTTATTCTTGATGTTTCACCTGCATCTGTGGCTGGCATCTTCCTTGAGAGTCTTTGCAAGTTGTAGCAACAAATCAAATTGTAGCAAACTGCTGAACTGGAGAGATGTGTGCATAGCTCTTTCCTCTTCCGTCAAGATGAGCCTCACAAAACTGGATTTGCACTCTTGTCTCCCACATGGAGATAGCCCACGTAAACTGGAAACTAAAGGCCCTGAGATCTGGCAACCTTACAGGGAAAGAGGACACCAAATCCGCTCCCCTGCTTCCATATCTGCCTGCCTCTCCATTCTGTGTAGAGAATGATTGAAGAAGCTGAAAAAGAGGAGCTTTTAAAAAAAACACTTTGTCTTGGCCAAAAACGGATAAGTACTATTATGCAATTTCTGTGTGTCTTTGTCTCCTCCATCGCCACACAGGCCATAATGACCTACATGAAAGGGTTGTTGTAAAGATAATGACCTACAATACGAGGCTGATGTAAGGCAGAATGAGATAATGGACATGAAGTGCTTTTTGAACACCGTAATGGGTTACATAAATTTGAAGTATTGTGATTATGTAGCCAAGCAGCTCCTGATGCAAATTGTACAGAAGAAACCAAGAAGGTTGGAAACACTTGAGCTGCAAAAAATGAGCTGGGAATTACAAAGATGCTATTAGCTTACCTGCTCTGGGCTGGTTTCAAAAAAGGAGCCAGCCCAGAGCCACAATATGAGCCTGGCTTGCTTCTGTCCCTAATAGGGGCTTGCTCTGCAGAAATCACCCAATGGGATTATTCAGGCCATGACCCAGAATAGGAATGCTTGCTAATTTCTGCAGATCGAACCACTGTCACAAAGACAGTTTCAAGCACTGGTTACCTCTTTAGTGGAAAGAATTCCTAATTTCTGGCATCAGCTTCTAGTATAAACACCTCTGTCCCTATTTCAGTTTTAGGAGAGATGCTCAGCCTGCCTTTTAAAAAATTTGTTTAAGTGTGCACAAATATGCAATATAATTTATATATGCAATATAATCTGCCGTGTGCAGCAACTGTGAAAAAGGCACAGTCTATGCTAGGGAGTATTAGAAAAAGGACTGGAAATAAAACTGCCAGGAGCACAATGCTTTTATACAAATCTGTAGAATACAGCCATGCTTGGCTCTCACTCTTCAGATGTTCATTGACTCCCACTAATGGAAGCTGGAGTTCAATAGCATCTGGACAGAGCACAGTTCTGCTGTGTGCAATTCTGGTCATTACATCTTAGAAACGGCATCATGAAACTGGAAAAAAGGGGATCATACCCAAGTGTTCCCACAGATAGGCTGCCTCTAGCCTCCTTTCCTGGGGGTCCCTGGTATCCTACAGTGATGTTGGGTATGCAATAACAGATAAGGAAAAAATAGGATGGGGTGTTTTCTGGCTTCCTAAATCCAAAGTCTTAGCTCTGGCTTCAGCTACTTCTGATCATATGGGGATGCTTGTTTGGGGGTTGTATTGCTAGTGATTTCAGATTTGATTCCAGCCCAGGTGTATAGAGAGACCTGCTGACAATGGTTTAAGAGCCCTTTCACACTACACAATTATGATACTATTGTAACTCCTGTTACTTATGTTTTGGCCCAGTGGATGGGGAAACTCTAAAGAAGGGGTCCATCCTTATCAGCTCAGAAAGGGAGAGGGAACTTGAGAGGAGCTGCTATACAACTGAACAGTGAGTACAGAACAGTTCTACCATCAAGTCCTGCACTGGCACCAAACCTGATACATGGCACTTTGAGGACATTGAAGAAACATTTTTGATGTAAATTGCGATTTGCTTGCACTATTCATTTATGTTTGGCCCCATAGAACCCAGAAAGAGATACTCTGTGGTTCCACCAACTGCCTTGATGGCATCCTTTGGAATCCTGAGATCTGCCATTTAGGGATGAGATATTTAAAGTTCGCAGCTAGAGGAATTTAGTACCCCATCTAACTACAAAGCTTAGGATTCCATAGCATGCAGTTATGACAGTTAAAGTGGAATGATAGCCCTATAACTGTGTAGTGTGATAAAGTCCCCGTTTCTGATTAGCCAAGCAAAGCAAGAGAAAATTTCAGGCAAAGCAGAATTGAGCTTCCAGTAACTCAAAACAAGTTTTGAAACTACCACTGAGGCAGAGCAAAGTTTAAGTCTCAAGACGCATCCTGGACAGCTGAGGAGTGCCATTCATACAAAGAGGCTTACGTATCCAACCACCCTCGACTGTGGGTCAGACTAGACAATACTGTATGTTTACAATGTACTTAGAGAAGTTATTCCCTCAAAGATGTTTATTTCTCATAGCACAATATTTTTTCTCTCTAGCATTTAGCATGCTTTTTTGGGATCAGTCCCTGGAAGGTAAACACTGAATCAGTTTGCAAGTGTGGTTACTGAGGCGCATTATCTTCCAGAGAGAAAAAACGTAATACCCACAAAGAATATATACTGTAGTCCCTTTTAGATCAAGTTTAAGCCTCAGATTTAAGCACGGCTTCGGATTAGTTCTGAGCAGTTAGCTTCAGTTCTGCTCAAAGGCTCTGTTTTATTTCTTGTGCTCATTTACATCTTGGCTTTCTTCCATGGGACATAAGGAAGTTATGCAAACAGGTTCTCCAGGCAACCTTCGATTGGCATGCTTAGCTTCAACATTGTTTTTCATAGTTTGGTCAGACCATGCTGGGTAATTTTAGACTTGGGATTTGTTTTCTTACACACCAGTTTCAATTGTGATGCTATTTATTTATTTATTATTTTTATTTCCTCTTTCAGCCCATAGTACTCAAGCCTTTCTACCAGCAAACAAGGGTCGACAATCAATGAAGGTTGCAAGCCAATTTGAAAGATAAACATATTTTGTTGTGGTGGTGGTGTGCTTTCACATCATTTCCAATTTGAAGGTGACCCTAACACAAACCAATCATGGGGTTTCCTTGGCAGGATTAGTTCAGAGCAGGTTTGCCATTGCCTTCCCCTGAGGTTGAGAGCATGTGACTTGCCCATGGTCGCCCAATGTGTGTCATGGCCGAGCTGAAAATCGAACCCTGGTCTCAAGAGTTGTAAGCCAACACTCAAACCACTCACAGAAGTATGTAGAGGTTGCACAACACCACCTTATCAGTGAATGGCAGTCCTGTGCAACAGAAAATGCATGTTCATGTGTGTCCACAATATCTACAATGCCCATCTATGAACAATGTGCAACTTCTGCAACCTTGAACTCAATGCAGAGCATTCTGCATCCCACAAAATATCTACACATTTCCATGGGGACATTACACTTGTATAATGTATAAGATAGCACCAGAATTTGAACCACAGTGTGTTTTACTTCAAGATGTTGTAGTCATTCCTGGCTGCTTTTGCATATTACTCCCATACTCATACTATCAAAAGAGGGCTTGCCTGAATTTCTGCCACAAAGTCCTACCATAACGTCACCACCATTTCCTCCCCCTGCTACCTCCTTTGTTGTTTCTATGAACCAGGCCCGACTGTTCTGCTCTCTCCGATGATTTACATAAAACACCAGCCAAACAAAATGTATAGCTACCATCTGGGATGATTTGCTGCCTCCTCGCCTCAAGATTTCTGCCCAAATCTGACCCAAAGTGCATGCCATAAAAAGGCTTAGCGAGTGTCTCCCATTACTCCTATAGAGCTGTGGTTAGAAAGTGGGCAGGCATTAATAAACCCACAGAGTTAAGATGGTTCTAGTGGGGGGCTAATTGGTGCCATAAAGTTAAATCCTGCCACTTAAGAGTTCGGGCTGGGAGCCGGGCCTTCCATTTACCAGGCTCCCCTCGCATGCTAAAGGGCACCATGCTCGCTAATAAGTGTTAAATTGGACCATCAAATGTTAATAAGCCTCTTAATGGATTGGCAGGGGCCCACTGACATTGCACCCAGGAGTTAAAGCAAGCCAAAGGGATAAAGAACTGGAACCCAAATTCACCATTGCCATTTCAAGTCTGAAAGCTGAGATAGGATAGGCTTTGAACATTTGAATATTGGACATAATCTGCCCTCCAGAATCTGATATCTGCATTTGACATTCTGTGGTATTTGAGTGTGATATTCAACAGTCTTGTATTTCATCCTAAACTGGTATGTAGCACTAGATAGTATTTACTACTAGTAAGACCCATTCAACAATAGAATAGCCTGCCGTGGAAGGTGGCAGACTCCCCTTCGCTGAAGGATTTTGAGTGGAGTTTGGCCATCAATCAGGAGTGCTTTAGCTATAGTGGATTTCTGTACTGCAGGGGATTAAGCTAGATGAGTCTTGAAGTAACTTCCAACTCTGTTGTTGCTGGTATTGTGTCCTGTCAATTCATTTCTGACTTACACCAACCCTAAGGCGAATCTATGATTAGGTTTTCTCGCCAAGAATTTGTTTAGCTGTAGTTTCTAATCTTCTTCTGAGGCTGAGAGAGGGTGACTTGTCTAAGATGACCCAGTGGATTCAAACCCTGGTCTCCCAGAATCCTAATCCAAAACTCAAACCTCTATACCATGCTGGGTCTCAGCTCCAATGCTATTATTCATTAAATACCAAGCATGCAGTGGTACTTATAATCTAATAGCATTGGACAGACGGCATGCAATGAGCAAGTGGAAGGCCTGTATTTGCCCCTTGCTAAATTGATCAAAATGTCCAAGGAATGCCAATATGTTCAAAATTACTCAAATACTTTGAAAATTGAAAGATACAGCCAAGTTAGTCTGTGGAATCAGTATATAGAGAGATCTTGTAGCACTTTGGAGACCAACTGAAAGAATCTGAGGAAGTAGACTTAAGTCTACGAAAGCTCATGCCGCCAACTTCTTTCTTTCAGTTAGTCGCAAAGGTGCTACAAGATCTCTCTACTTTGAAAACTGGAATATAAATTTGGCTACTGGAGAGTTTAGTCTATCAGCTTGTCACTTGATGAGGCAACAAGTTCAGCTTAAACTATGGCTATTGGGCGAAAATTTTGGAATATAGAAAAAAGAAATGTTGAACTGGCTAAGAGCATCTAGCGTTATAGTAGGTGCAGTGTGCCAGGGAACCATTGTCTTTGACCATCCCACTGTTGATGGATTGGAATTTGTGAATATATTGTAATTCAGCACAAGGTTACAAGATACCTTTGCATATTATAGACTAACACAGCTATGTCTCTACATTCATTCAGATATTGACTACAATTCCCATCAGTCCTAGTCAGAATAACCCCACTGGTGGGGAATTGAGGGAGTTGCAATTCATCCACATCTGAAGGGTCAACCTTTCCCCATCCCTACATTAGAAGAACAGTTTTGTTCTCAGGGTTTGGCATTCACTCCTTCAAAGTGGTCTTTTCTATCCTAGTGTCCTCTAGACAGTTTCGAAAGGATTAATGGAAGCTATGGTCCAACACATTTGGAAGGAGTTGGATCAAGGAAAACTACTTTAATTGGTGATGAAGAAGAGATGTTTGATGGTGGAATGGACTTCCTTGGAGTGTGATAGACTCTCTTTCATTGATTGTGTTAAACATTGGTCTGGTGGCCTAGGTCTGTTTCTTAGGAACTTTTTAGCGGCATTTTTCTGCACAGCAGGAGGCTGGTTGAGATGGCACCCTCCAAGTCTATGATGCTATGATTGTTTTTCAACCAAATGCACCAGTACCATTAAAATGTAATGATCAATGTAGAGCACTTCCTTGAGAAAGCTGAGAATGTCTCAAGTGCCCCCTTGTGGCCATGTTAATGATCACAACTTGGGACAGTTGAATTCTCCATTTACATAGGGCTTCAGCTAGAGAACCTAATGGAATATTGAGATGTTTTCTATGCATTTTAGTGGGAGCTATAGTATCCAAGAGCAGCCAACTATGATCTGACTGGACCCGGTGCCAGTAGGTAATAGGCTACATCCAGTGTAGCTGCCATAGACAGAGGTTCCCCTTTGTACGTCGCTTTCTGCAGAGGTAAGGGCATATTATCAAGGCCTATGGGAAGCCTATAAGTGTGACTTTAAGTGTAATAACTATATCCCAGTCATATTTAATGGTGTCCCTGATATCAGAGGTAAGATAAATTCCAAGATACAGTCAGTGCTCCATATCCACAATTTTTTTTTATCCATGGATTCAAGCATCCACGGCTTGAAGATATTTTAAAAATATATACATTCCCAAAAGCAAACCTTGATTTTGCCATTTTATATAAGGGACATAATGTTACTATAGCACTGTATTTAATGGGACTTGAGCATCCATGGATGTTGGTATGTACAGTGAGGTCCTGGAACCAAACCCCAGGGGATACCAAGGGTCCACTGTACAAACACACACAATTATGATGACTTTCTTGTGGACAGGATGTGGAATTCCTGTTCTTTACATTAGTTACCAGGTAGCTGAGGAGTGTCTGTAAATGTTCCATTTTTCATTCCATAACCACATACTTTTCAGCATTGCACAGATGAAAATTAGGGCACATGTGACAAAGCAACATCAGAGCATAGCCAAGATAGAAAAGTTATTAATGACACAATAAGAGAAGCTGCAGCAGTTTGCTTTTGTCTGAGCCTACAGGGAAGGGAAAGATTCTGCCCCCTTTGGTCCTCTCTCCTCTGGTGAGTTAATAAAGGGCAAACTTCTTTTGTACTTTGAATGCACTTTTTAGCAATGGAAGTAAGATGAGGAAAGTGGTGAAAGTGGGAGGAGAAGAGAGAAGCTAGGACATTTTAAAAGAGGCCAATAAAGTGGGACAAGAAATGATTAATCTGAACCAATTCTGTCAAATTGGGAGAGCTAAGGGGGTATGCAATCATCTCTTCACCAGGTTCCTTCACTTCATTTAAAGCCCAGAAGAAGACATCATGAAGTAATCTCTTCATAAGGCTTGTTGCAGATCAGTCATAAAGAGGCATCCTGTATTACAAAGACACCAGAATTCTGTCTGAGATTGGAAGCTAAGCAGGGTCAGCTCTGGTTAGTACTTGGGTAGGAGGCCACCAATGAATACCAGCTGCTGTAGGCTATATTTCAAGGGAAGGAACTGGCAAAACCACCTCTGAGTATTCTTTGCTTATGTGAAATTAATGGGGTCACCATAAGTGGAGAGATGCTTGACAGCACATATACTCACAAGAAAAAGAAAACACAAAGAGAGTCCTCAAATGCCTTGCAATTGCATGAAATGTGCTCAAAAACACCAACCGCAGAAACTCAGAAGAAATACAGAAGTAATTCCGAAAACTCTCAGTCGGAAGACATTGTGCAACTCTTCCACTGTCTCTTCCTGAAATGGTGTGTGTGTATGCAAAAAGAAAAAGGAGGGGGGAAATCAAAGAAGTAGAGGGAAAACATGGGAAGGCTACAAATTGAAAAAATTATGTCTAGACCCACTGCCTCCCAAAAAGATTCCATGAATGAGCCAGTATAATTGAACTATAAAAGCCTCATCTTGAAATGCCCAAGGGTAGCAAAAAGGAAAAGAAAAAGAAAGCTCTTTTTGCAGAAGAAACAAAAGCATTTGGAAAACTGGCGGACAGTCACTGCGCTAGAGGCTGGACAATGATCTCTTGGGGATGCTCTAGTGCTCAATTTCTCACAACAAATAGGGTGGGTGGGAAAGAATGTTGATGGCTTGGGTATGTTTAGACTGAAGAAGAGACGATTGGGAGGTGAATGATAGCCGTCCTTAAGTATCTGAGCTTGTTTTCTTAGAAACTACAGCACACACCAATGAATTCCAGTAACACACACAGAGAGACACTCAAAAGATTCCATCTAAACATTTGGAAGAACTTCTTGATACTAGGAACTGTTTGAAAGTGGGAAAGACATCTTGAAAGATTGTCAGGATCATAGTTCCGGCCATCCTTGCCGCTTATATATTTTGTACATGCTTTCTATAACTGGATGTTGGGATATGCTACACAACTGGTGATGCTGGGTTTGCTTATCATGGCACTAGTTAATAGCAGACTGTGGGCAAGACACAACACACTCCTGGTACGAGGGGAACAAGGAGGGATAGTCCTGGAAAATAGAATATTGGGGGTTGTGGAGAAATGGGTGGTAAGACCATGCAAAGCCCATTTCATTTGCTATGAGCTTTTAATATACTTTGGCCTGTTACAGACTGCCAAAATAAAGCTGCTTCGGGTCTCTTTGGAGGTATGCTATTTAAATGATGCATGGGTCCTAAGAGTCCGGAGGTTGCGCCAAAGCCACACTCCATTCCTAAGCACTGGAGTGCAGCTTTGGTGCAGCTTCCAGACTCTTAGGATGCATGCATCATTTAAACAGCATACCTCCAAAGAGACCCGAAGCAGCTTTATTTTGGCAGTCTGTAACAGGCCCGTATAACCAAAAATGCTTCAGTTTTGGCAATATTGTTGTGCTGTGATCAACTCAGTTTTCAGAATAAAACTTTCTGACTCTGCTAAGGCTTGTGTCTCTGAATTGAAGTTAGCCAGTACATAAGAAAGATGGTGGGCATCTTTCATTGGAGGTTTGTAAGCAGAGGCTAGAGCACTGGCATGGCATAGTGGACTGAGAGTTAGACTACAACTTTGGAGACTAGGGTTCAATTCCTTGCTCAGCCATGAAACCCACTGGGTGACCTTAGGCAAGACACATGTTCTTAGCCTCAGGAGAGAGCAATAGCAAATCTCTGGACAAATCTTGCCAAGAAATCTTCATGATAGGTCCCTCTTAGGGATGCCAGAAATTGGAAATGACTTGAAAGCAAACAACAACAACAACGGAGAGTCAAGATAGCCACATCTCAGGGATGTTTTAGTAGTGGTGAGGGTATAATTTTAAAAGGAGCATCGCCAACAATAAGAATTTTCCTTCCCTCCCCCAATGAATTTTTCATTCAAACCCTAGTTTCTAGCATTGCAATTAGCAAGACAGTTTAGTTTTCCAAAGGAAAAGGGGCAGACAAAATTACCAAGGGAATGTGAACACAGCAAATATAAGAGATATAGGTGTGTACTACTTTCAACATCTCAATGCCTGCAATGTTAGAAATGTAAAGGACTGAAGGAACAAGTCATTGGAGAAACAATGAAGGAGGTGGCAATGTTTCTGCTGCTTTCTGTAGCTACTCCCCAGTTGCAGGCAATTGGACCAGATAGCCCTTGTGGCCCTTTCCAACTTTCCAATTGCATGGTTCTGTGAAAGTGTTGCCAAAATTGTCTCTTTCACACCTTCCAATACTTGTGAGACAAAGTGCACCCATCCTCAGATATAAGACCTAAGCCCCTTTCATATGTGTGAAATCATGCATATATTTTAAAAATGTGAATGGCTAAAAATGTATGCAATTTAAAAAATACAAAATATTCTCCCAATCTGATGTGAAAGAAGGAAAAGGTGGTTTTATGCAGACAGCGTTCCAAGAAATGTCTTGAAAATGAAACTGAGAATGTTTTCACCTCCCAACTTGGACCAGATGGTGTACCAGACTCTTCCTTGAGTCACAGCATTGCTATGACTCAAGAGACTCCTGGACTAATCCAGAAAGGCAACTTCAATATTCTCACCATGTTGGTGTCATTCAGCCCTGTGACGTCGAGAGAACCAAGAGCATACTGAGAGAAATCGCCCGACGCGCATGAGGCTGACAGCTGGCTACGGAGTCAACAGATGTGTGATTCTAATGGCTTTTTCCAACGCTTGTCCTGCAACAGTGTTCCAACGTTTCTGGCAATGAGCAAAGTCTGGAGAGGCACCTCTTTCTTCTCCAGCCAAGGTGTATGGTGGGGTGTGGGTGAGGATGAGGGAGGATAGGGGGTGGATTTGAATTTCACACACAATCTGGACATGTTTAAAAGATCTGTTTGTTTCCTGAGGTTTATGAGTCTCTTTAGCCTAATAAAGTAATTTTGAGCCTTTCACATCAACCCCTAATTACTTGTCATAACAAGGCAGGATTGCTCCATGTGGGCGCAGCTCCCAAGTCTGTCTCAGAGCAAGAGAGACCAGTGGAGCGAGGCATGGTTAACTATCCCGGCTTGTTTACTCAGCCACTTGCTCCCCACACCCACAACTATGCACGCAAATCTCAAAGCACACTCCTCTGCCATTTTGTCTGCAGGGCCATGGACTGTACAAGCATATTTCCTGCATCTAGAAACCAAATCCAGTTAGCAAGGTGGAAACGGTAACAATAGCAACTATAACATTATTATTATTATTATTATTATTATTATTATTATCATCTACATTCTGCTTTCTAGCAAAATACTTCTGAAGGTGTCTGATAGCAATAAAACTGAATGAGATATGCAACAAAACTATAGTCTATTATTTATTATCCCTGTCTATTATCCCCTCTGTTGTAAGCCACCCAGATTCCCAGTGATTGGGCGGCATATAAATAAATCCTATTATTATTATTATTATTATTATTATTATTAGTCACTCCTCCACATTTGCAGCCTTGACTTTTGTGGATTTGATTATTCGTGGATTTCATTAATATGATTTCTCTAGGTCCTCCAGTTCGACTCTGCCAGACATTGACCATAAAGTCAAGTCGGAGGACCTAAAGATTACTAAAGAAAACACTTCTTTAGGCAAGTCTACATAGAGACCACCAAATGAAGTGTTCAAGTATGAATCAAGGAGCCTGAGAGACACTACAGACTGAGTCAGCCAGAGAAATCAGCAGTAGCAGAACACGTTATAAACCATCCTGGGCATAAAATGCTGTTTGAAGTGCACTGAAATTCTGGACCATGCCAACGGCTATCAGGTCAGAATGCACAGGAAGCCGTTGAAATCCACAAACACATAGACAATTTCAACAAGAAAGAATAAACCCTTAAAGCAAATGAAGTGTGGCTATCAGCCCTGAAAAACACCAAAATCAAGACCCAGCAAGTGCAAATGAAAACCACCCAGGGTCAGGAGTTTTCCCAACAGACAGTGGATCACTAATGAAACAGACACCCTGAGGCCTTGCCATTCACCAACAGGCACAGATTAACCTGTAAATCACTTGCTCTCAAACAAGGGTCACACAGTATATAGACCCCACTGACTTCCATGCCAGCATTCTCTGAAGATGCCAGCCACAGATGCAGGCAAAATGTCAGGAATAAATTCTTCTAGAACATGACCACATAGCCCAAAAAAATCCACAAAAACTACTTCTTTAGGCATTTATAAGTCCTCCAGAACAATTCTATGGTGAGCGTCCAGCGGATGTTGACCATAGTGTTGCACTGGAGGGCAGAACCTGGCTGTGGTTGGTGACTTTAGGACAATGCCTGACACAAGGAAAGAACTAGGGTTGCAATTCTTTACTAATTTTCTTCTCAAAGGAGGCAATGAAACATTTTAGCAATTTTCTTTGCTGAAAGAAAGACTGCCTAAACTGTACCGTTTATGGTGATTATTCACAGTTTGGGGCTTATTCCATACAAAATTCACACACAGGTATTTTAGTTTTGGTTTGGATTTGCAAAAAACACAGTACAAAGACAGCATTTTCTGGAAGAAACTTTTCCAAAATATGTCTCAGACTAGAGCATTTTGTGCACAGAAAATAATAGGTGGCCTTTTTTTTGTCTCCTGTACAGAAAATGCTGTTTTCTGCACAAAACAACTATGTGTAAAATGTGTATAGAATAAGTTCTGAACAGCAAAAAAATAAATAAATAAATCTCATCAGCCTGGAATTATCATTATTTGTGGCCATTTTTAAAAATATTTTTTAATATTCTACTCATTCCTAGGCAGCACTAATACCAGCATCTCTCAAGCCAAGTGGGGACAGGACAAAAACAATCCAACCCCTTAATCTGGGCTTCTTACCCTGAAACTTCAATCTCTCCTCTAGAGAAGGTGGTTAAGAACCTGACAGTTTTGGTCTACTCACTTTATCAAAAGTGGAGACATTTGGGGCCCACTGGATATTTTGGACTTCATTTCCTAGTAGCCCGTGCCAACAGCAACAGCAACAGCAATAGCATTTACATTTCTATACTGCTTAATAGCACTCTCTAAGTGGTTTATGATCTGTAAACCAGTTGCCTCCAACAAAGTGTACTCATTTTACCGACCTATGAAAGGATGGAAGGCTGAGTCTACCTTGGAGCCCTGGTATTGAACTTGCAATGTTGTGGCTGCTGTACTGGCATTTAACCACTGTGGCATCAGGGCCAAAATTAAGAGGTAATAGGAGCTGTGGTCCAGAAGCTCTGAATAGCAAAGATACACCTGCAATATGCACTATTTGGTGTAAAACATTGCTGCAAACATACACACATTTCATAGTTAGTAATGAACAGCTTGAAGTCCTCACTTCCTACTTCTTTGCCAGACATTGGGCCCTTGAATGCACTTTGGAGGTTGGAGAATCAGGGAGACAATATGATCTAAAACAACATGATGCGGTGCAGATTTATGCCTGTATTCATTAAGTGTTTTAATGGGACTGCCCTTTGCGTATTACTTCACTTTATGGCTGTTTACTACTGCAAGCGAAAAAAGACATCTGCCATAAAATGAGGTCATAAGCAGTAAGGCGCTTTCTTTGTTATGCTCCAGATTTCCATAGCATCCTCTGTCCTTCCCTGCCTACAAACTATATCAGCTTGCTCCAGCGTGCAAGCTTTTGAGACATGGGCGGCTCATGTTGCGTGTCTTCTCCTCCATTGTTCAAATGCCTTGTCCTTGTTTTGGACACAGAGGTGGCCAACACAGATGAACAGCTGCTTTGCGTGTCTCTCCAAATGGTTTAACTATTGATAAGGGTCAGGCAGGAATTTTCACAGTTTTCCCACAACTTCTTTGAACAAACAAACAAACAAACAAACATCCTTTGTGAGGGAAAGGAAAATTACTAGCAGGTGGGAAATGGGTTTTAATGAGTCCAAACTGTCATATGGGTTTGAAACACACACACACACACACACACACACATGCATGTCCCTCCTCCGCTGCCACCTCATCCTCTGCCTTTGTTCCTTCAATTTTATTTTTCCTTCAATGTTATTTATTTTTATTTTTGTTTTGGCACAATGAAGCATTTGAACACAACCAGAGAGAGAAAAAGAGGTTGAGGGAAAGGGCCCCCATGCATGCTTACTTCCATCACCAATTGTACTCAGGCTTCCTATACTGAAAAGATAACATTACTGTGGCAGCTGCTCATAAAGGAAAGCAAATTGGGGAAATATTTTTAGCTATACCAAGTGGGCTCAGATTTTTGTTTGGTTTTGTTGTGTTTTCTTGGCCACCTTTGAAAACTAGAGCTAGAATTCAGTATGGGACTGAAATCTTCGTAAGTGGACTTAATGTGCAGGGAACAGAATGGAGCAGTTTTGCACAAGCTGTATTCACCAAAGGCCTTCTGTGACGTTGCTACGTATGGGCATCCATTGCAGCTTTTCATGATGCAGGTGGGCTTTATCATTTTGTCTAGTGTTCAAAAATGAATCTCTATTTGGGGTGATGCCCACAATTCTTTTTTTCCTACTCGATGGAAAGCCAGACACTAATAAGGGAATGCCTTCCCTTGAACTGCATGATAAATGTGTTGTTTCGTTCTGTACTGTACAGGCATGTTGTTTGTCCCTTTCTCTTGATTTCATTGTGCTTTTTGATCCGATGTGCATCCCACACTGCAGCTGGACTGAGGAGCTAAGTAGCGTCTTAATGAGGGCAAATTGCAAGCACAAATGATACAATCTTTGTAACCCTATTTCCCCACCCTCGCTTGATCCATTTGTCATTTGATTAGCCGGGCACAACAAAGCAAGTAATGGAAAGTTTTCAACCATCCATAAATACCATTTGGCAGGAGCAGAGGGTGATTGAAGCAGATATAACATACATCTGTTATGATCTGATTGAGAGTCAGATCCTCTGTTAGCTGAGGGCTCTGAAGAGAGAGAAGATGAGATGCACAGGCAGAATCAAAATAACCCCTAGCTAGAATGAAAAATGTGAAAGCCAGCTTGGTACAGTGGTAAGAGATCCTTCTGTGGCACCTGGAAGATCTCAGTTCAAATGCATGGTGAGACATGAAACTCATTGAGGGACATTCAGCTGGTCACTCTTACTCAAGCTGACCTACCTCCTATTATGGAGATAAAATAGGAAGTGAGGACGTATGTGTATAATTTCAATAAGACCCCATTGGAGAAAAGGCACAATATAATAATGTCTAATGAATAAACAAACAAAATCTATTGAAGCTACTCTGTAATTCAAATTTTACTCCGTGTTTAAGATGATAGACAAAGCACTATACAACCTTCTAGCAGGGTTCTAAATGCAAGCTTACAGCAGAGAGTGCGAGTCTAGTGGCTGCATTTGACTTAAATGCTGGATTGATGGTGGCTTAATTAAGAACATACAACCAGTAGTACAGTGGGCCCTTGGTATTTACTGGGGTTCTAAGAATCCCCATGGAGACCAAAATCCATGGATGCTCAAGTCCCATTATATACAATGGGGCTGTAGGACAGTTTTCTGTGTGAAAACATCCTCCTTTTCAAAAATGGTCTAGCCCGATTCCAGCTTAAAAATAAAGAATTAGAAGAAGGGAGAGCAGGTGCTTTAGAGTTAACCATCAATGAGTAACCAAACAAATTGCCATAGGGAACCCATCCTCAGTAACAATTATAGCGCAGCTATTCTGCTTTAACTGCCATGGAGTCAGCCTATGGAATCCTGGGGTTCATAGTTTGGTGAGGTTGGGAGTTCTTAATGCTCAACCCCAAAATCCAAGGATTTTATAGGACAGAGCCATGGTATTTAAACTGGAAGGACAGTGTTATAATTCTGTACTTAGTGTGAATGGGCTCCAGGTCACAGTCATCCCTCACTATGGTGATTGGGGCTGTATTTTTATTTCAGTTATAGTAATTATAACTATAATTATAATTATAATAAGCATGATATAGTGGTTTAAGTGTTGGATTGAGATTCTGGAGACCAGGATTTGATTCTTTGTTCAGCCATGAAACCCACTCGGTGACCTTGGGCAATTTACGTAGGAGTTTATCACACGGGAGGAATTTCTCTTAATTTCGAATGAAAAGAAGGTGGAGCCAGAACGCATTCACATGAATTAGCTAGTTCATCAAATTTACGTGAATTCGAATTGCGTTCAAACTGGCTTCCCATTGCCCAAAAATAGCTTGCCATTGCCCGAAATTGCATGTGATCACCTCTCACACAATAATGTGAAACCCCATAATTGCATTCGGACTGACTTCCCATTGCCCGAAATTGCATGTGGTAGTCTATCACACAAAAACGTTAAACCCCATGATTGTGTTCGGATTGCCATTGGATTATACTTCCAATTTCCCTGGTCTGATAACGTCCATACTCTCAGCCTCAAGGGAAGGCAATGGCAAACCTCCTCTGAACAAACCTTGCCAAGATAACCCCATGATAGGTTCACCTTAGGGTATCGTAAGTTAGAAATGATTGAAGGCAAACAACACCACACAGAATTATGTCTAAATTTCATATATCTGAATAGAATTAAGCATACGCAAAATTTGTGCAAACAGGATTCTCTTTTCTCCTGTTTTCTGAAGATCAGGCATATTCTTTCCCCTTATAATGCATAAGTGGCAATCTAAGTACTAAGACAGAATAATAATCTGTCTCAGATCCTATTTTGCTTCCAGCTCTGGCCAGATCTCAGGGCAGTTCAGATTCAGCAGATTATAAGAGAGTTTTGCATTTGCCCATTCCAAGTCTCTGGTAGTTAAAGATATTTAGGGACATCCCAGGCTCACAGGAAGCATGTCCTTAGAATCTGTAATATTCTAGAGTGTCTGCACAGATGCTGACTAAGGGCACTTACTATGGCCATAGCAATATTAATAAAGTGTCAAGTGATAGCTCAGAAAATGTAAGTACTCTATAATATAGTAGTTTTACCAATATGCAAAAGAAAAAAGGGAGGAGGGGAATGCAAGTAAGCCACCTTGTGTCCAGGTTTTTTGAGGGAGACATAATCAATAATGATGATTGATGTTGATGCTGGTGGTGGCCAAGCTATAAACCTGGCACTATTGTTATCTGCTACCTTGATGTTAGACCAGAACTTACAGAGTTGCAACTAGGTACAAATCCAAGGCACCCAAAAGGTATTTAGCTATCATTATATGCAGTGTACTTGTTTAAGCATTGGACTATGATTCAGGAGGCCAGGATTTGAACCCTGGTCTCCACAGCCATAGTCCAACACTATGCTGGGTCTTAGTGAGGCTACACCCATGCAATTATTTTAGTTGTGCCAACAAAGGAATTGCATTATCCTTCATATACTTGCCAAAATGTACTACAGCTGTGTCTTCATTTCTGAGAAAATGAATTGATTATAAGCAACTAGTAAGTTAGAACTAGTTAGTCATAACTAGTTATTCCCAAACTCTGCATGAGACCTGGAAACTCATTTGACATAAAGCTACAAGCAGCTGAACTTTAAGAAATAACAGAAGAAGCTCTAGCATTGGCATGCACAGGCTGGCATCACCTTTTGGGGGGAAATGTGTAAGCCAAAGGGGTCAATGCATACTGTTTGCATGTTGGCAGGACACCAATGTGCCTTGTTGTGTGGTTACATTTACAGCTTGTGCTTGCTCCGGGGGCCTTGTCAGCCTGCCAAGTCCCTCAGAGGTGTTACACTTTCAGTTTCCAGGACACAAGGTCCCTGGCGGTGCCACTGCACACATGATATAAATAAAAGAAGAAAGATGGGCTGCGTTGGGAAAGGGACCGTATTGCTCGCTGGTGGGGCTGGCTCTTTGAAAAAGGATGAATTGTTTTATAAAAGCCCATTCTCTGTTCTTGCTGGGTTAAATCTAATTTAGTATGTCACCTCCATTGGGCATCCACCTGTCATTCGATTTGCTTGTAAAGCTCCTTGTAGACCTTAGCTGGAGGGACTCTAGGGGGAGATAAGCATCGGCACGCTGTGGTTCTCTCGCACGGCTGTGTTTGAGGATTCCATGATAAGCCTGGCTTCCCTGGGATTGGCTGTGCCCAGTGGCGTGAAACTGAAATCTGTTTGCATACATTAAGCACAAGGAGTTCTTTGCAAAGAACAACTCTATGACTTATTCATCGCATAATTGCGCTATGGTCCACAGGTTCCCAGTGAGTCTCACCGCCTGGTGCTGCAAATACCTATCATCTTTCTCTATGGGAAAAAAAATATTATCATTCCTTCCTTTTTCAGTAGCATAAGGCAAATTTTGAAGTGGAAGCGCTCATCCTAGCATTTAGCATCAACATTTACATTTCTATACCACTTATCAGTGAACTCAGCACTCTCTAAGCAGTTTACAACCTGTAAGTCATTTGCACCCAAAAAAACTGTGTACTCATTTTACCGACCTACAAAAAGATGGAAGGATGAGTCAGCCTTGCAGTCCTGGGATCAAACTCACAACCTTGTGGCTGCAGTACTGGCATTTAACTAGTACACCACTGGGGTTCCTAATGGCTGCCATAGCCATTTCCCCAAGCAGACTCCAAATTAAGGGAGTCATTTTGATCCATAGCTATATTTCTGTACAGCTCTATTGAAACAATGGAATTCCAAGGCATTGTTTACACTACAGGAACCAGTGTGGCATAATGGTTTGCATGTTGGACCAAGACACTAGAAGACCAGGGTTCAAATTTGGGTAAGTCATACTCTCACAGCCACAGAGGAAGGCCCACTGAACAAATTCTGCCAAGAAACCCCATGATAGGTTCAACTAGGGTCATCATAAGTTGGAAATGACTTAATGCCATACAACAAGAAAAACATAGTACATGCATGAAGGGAGGGAACAACACTAACACTGTCACCTTCTAACATCCATCCCATCATCCTCTCCATATAGTGAGCAATCTTCTGAAGAAGAGAATGTTATTGAAATATACATGTTCTGCATGTGACTCAAAGCCCTGATCTTTCAGCATTTGGAACCATGTGGAACATCTTCACACATAATAGAGGCTCTGCTCTTCAGACTGTTACCTCCCCATACAGGAGGCAGTCCGACTGGTGATAAAGGTATATGGCTATAGGGCACCACCACAGGGAAAATACAAAACACTCGTCTTATACTGAGGAGCTTATCAGATGAACTTTAAATCTGGCTCAAGCATCCCAGGCTGCAGGATGACGGTGGGGATTATCACATGCTAAATCGCTGCCTAATCACTGCCCGCGATCAGCCTGGGTCCAAGCCAGATCCCAGCCATGCTCTGCCAGCACTTTTTCAAAGTCAGAAGCTTTCCACCTGGCAGCAGGTGGTGATTTAGCATGCGATAATCCCCTTCTCCATCCTGCGTCCCTGCTGCAGCCCCAGATACTTGAGTTGGTTTTAAAGTTCATCTGATAACCTGAATCAGACCAGTCCACTATTCATCATCAAAGATATGACCCCAAGCAATGGATTCAACCTGCAGGGAAAGAGATTCTACCACAACATTGGGACAAACTTCCTGACAGTAAGTGTTGCTCAACAGTGGAACACACTCCCTCGGAGAGTGGTGGAGTCTCCTTCTTTAGAGGTTTTTCAACAGAGGCTGGACAGTCATCTGTTGGGTTGCTTGGATTGTGTCTTCCTGTATGTCAGTGGAATTCTGAATTTTCCTCCTTAAACTGACAGTCCCCAAATTCCACAGGACTGAATCATAGCATTTAAAGTGGAATCATGATGCTATAAGTGTCATATGAATGGGCCCCCAGTAGTACCCCACCCAAGTGCTAACCAGGCCTGAACTTGTTTAGCTTCTAAAATCAGAAGAGATCAGAAGTGTTTGGGGTAGCTTGGTGGTCCTTGGCATATGTTTACAGTTATGAGATATACAGCATTTGAACAGGGGTTGTGTAGTGTGTGTCTGTGTATACATGGAGGGTTCATGACAATATATTGTTACTGGGAATATGCATCTTTCTCCCACCAGCTATTGCAAGGATTTCATCTAAGCTTGAAGGGAGCAGGGAGGTCTGACAGCGGATCGCAGATGATGTCATTGGCTCTACTAATCAAAACGTTCTGCAACTTTTCCCCAAGAGCCCTGGCACCATTACAGGACTGTCTATTTTGGATCTTTAGGCTGTTAGTGTGATGATGCTTATGGAGCCAAAATGGTGCTACCTACATACAAGAAGGGAGGTATCAGCAGTTTCTATGGCTGAGCAGGGGTTCAAACTGCTCTCCAGAGTCATAGTCCAACACTCTACTACATCACCCAGCTCTCTATATGATGATATTACTCAGACAAATGAAACCACTTTGAAATGAACCATTCTTCAAGTATTCATAGAAAGAGGAAAAACAGAAAGAGAAACACACAAGAAAAATGTTCTCTCCCTAGAGTGAGTTGCTTTGGCTCATCCTATGGTCAAGTAAATAAAAGCTATTGAAGTCAGCCCACTGTGTCCACAGATTTAATCATCCACAGCTTGAAAATATTCTCATATATATATATATATATATATATATATATATATATATATATATTCCAAAAAGCAAAAGTGGATTGTGTCATTTAATATAAGGGGCACCATTTTACTATGCCATTGGCAGGCTGAAGGTGGTAGAATATGAAATAGGTTGATCAATTTGTAGCCCTCCAGATGGAACTCCAATTTCATTCAATCTCAGTTAGTATCTACAGTGGTCAGAGCTGATGGGAGTTGCATCTGACACTTTTTTCCACTTGAGATTAAAGGTGGGAAGTTATTGTTTGTCATGTTTCACCACTTGACAAAAACAACAAGGACATCATTCTTGCTTGACAGTTACATGTATGGCCCTGCATCCTGTTACTTTAATGGTCAGGCAAAGAAGAAATTTCAGCAGGTGTTGCTTTGTTACCTGATTGTATGACAAGCAACATCTGCTGAAATCCTCTCTTCTATACAGCCATTACATGTACAGGAGCCCCCTCCAGATTTCAGACTGGCAACCCTAAATTGCTAACACACATTCTCACACACACACACAAATGATGGACTTCCAGCGCTACAATCTGTTTTCCAGCTCCTTCCGTGGAACAAGAAGCTCATCCTTCTCATTCAAAATCATTCAGTCGCCAGAAGCAGACTATGCCCTAGCAGCGCATGCAAAGTGCAAGCCCTTCAGAGGCATCTGTTGTGGCAGACGCTGCCCGCTGTACCAGCAAGATGCGAGGAGCCATGCAATATTGATAAAGATTCTTCAATTATCTACCATTCTCTCGGCAGGAATGTACAGCTGCCTCAGTTAATCACACAGGGAGAAAGTCTGGCTCTTAAAATAGTGAGAGGGAGGAGGCCTTAGGAGACTTTCTTCAGAAGCAGGAGAAGGGGAATATAAGGTCCTTTGGATTATATTGGACTAAACTTCCATCGGTCTTACATATTACACATGCAGGCTGGGGCTGTTGTTCATTTTTGTATACCTTCAAGTCATCTCAGACTTCTGGTGACGCTAAAGTGAATCTATGAGAGTGTGTGACTTGCCCAGGGTTTCCCCATGGGTTTCCATCGCTGAGTGGGGATTCAAACCCTGGTCTCCAGAGTCCAACACTCAAACTGCTAGGAATGATAGCCTTCCACCACTACTGCTACTACTAACAGCAACAACAACAGCAACACTTTGCTCAAAGTAAACAAGCATTGTCAGGGAGAAGGTAAAGTTGGAATGTTTCTCATTGATATTTAGGTCCATTTGGAGGCTGTGTAATAAGGTCTTTAGTTGGTCTTACTTTGAAGCTGGGAATGCAATGGCCCTAAGTAAGACCTACCCCCATCTGAACCAACACAACAGCAAGAATCAGGGCCACACTGACTAGTCCTGCCTCTGACATTATACTCATTCATCAGAACCACACATACTCCAATTTCTGCACATATGTGGCACTTCCCAGAATCCCATCTAATCCCATTATGATGTGTTGTTGTGTGCCTCCAAGTCATTTTTTTACTTATGGCAACTCTAAGGCAAAGCTATCATAGGATTTTCTTGGCAAGTTTCTTCAGAAGGGGTTTGCCATTGCCATCATTTGAGGCTGAGAGACTGTGACTTGCCAAAGGTCACTAAATGGGTTTTTATGCTTGAGCAGGGAATCAAACTTTGATCTCCAGAGTCATAGTCTGACACTCACACAACTGTATCACACTGGCTCCATTATGATGCTACTTGCTATATGGCTGAGTGGGATCAACATTTGAAAAAGTTACTTTTGGTGGACTATAATACCAAAAGCCAACCTGACTGTTGGCTCCTGACTGTTCATGCTATGATTGTAGGAGTAGAGATCCAAAAAAGTAACATTCCCCCAAATTCTCTCAGTCAGTTAAGCCCACAACCTTCAAGTCAGCCTTGGCCATGACAATTTTATATTGGAGACCCTGAGTAACAGACCTCCAGCTATGTGTGAAGTGGAGCACCTATTCTACCAGGGAGAATTGCTCCATGCTGGTTGAGCTGTAGATCACTGCAAAGCTAATGGCAGGACAGCTAAGCAGTATTGATGCCAACCCTAATTGTATCACCATAAACATAGTTTATAGTGATGTAACGGCTGTCAGATTCATGTCGGCACTGCACTAAATCACCTGCATCAGTTTCATAGGGCATAAAGCTGTTCAAATTGGTCACTCAGCTTGCTACTACAGATCCATGGTCCTGTTTTGTAGCTGTCTCCACTGGTAGTTCCTAAGCCTGCCCACCCATTGTACCCATCCTTTCAACAGACAGACAACTGTATCTGTGTGCATGGACTGGAATACTGCAAAGCATATCTAGGCAGAATCTTGGAATATCTGGTATCAGAGGTGCTTTAACACCTTACTCTTACTCTCTGCATCATCAGGACAGCTTATATATGGAAGGACAGAGTGACCTGAGAATTGCTCTTCTACAGCACCTCCCTCCAGCGGAACTGCAGCCAGCCAAGATGAAATCAGATCATCTTTGGAGCCTATATGGTCCTGCTAGAATGATTCCCAAACTTTGGTCATCCAGTTGATTTGGACTTCAGCTCCCAGAAGCCCCCACCACCTTGGCCAACAGTCAAGAATTCTGGGAGCTGAAGTCCAAAACATCTGGAAGATCAAAGTTTGAAAGCCATTGTGCTAGAGGATAGCAATGGCAAACCCCATTGGAAGAAACTTGTCAAGAAAGCCCCACGATAGATTCACCATAGGGTCACCATAAGTCGGAAATGCCTTGAAGGCATACAACAACAAAAGCAAGGTGAAGTTGAAGGCTTTCACTACAAGTGTCCATAGTTCTCTGTGGGTTTTCTGTGGGTTTTCTGGGCTGTGTGGCTGTCTGGAAGAGTTTATTCCTGACATTTCACCTGCATCTGTGGCTGGCATCTTTATTTAGATGTGGGTTGGTCTGTTGCTGACCACCCTGAGGCCTCAACAACAGACCAACCCACATGTAAATCACTTCCTCCTAACCAAGGGCCGCACAAGTATATATACCCCACATACTTCCATGCCAGCATTCTCTGAAGATACCAGCCACAGATGCAGGCAAAACATCAGAAATAAACTCTTCCAGAACACAGCCATACATCCTGGAAAACCTACAGAAAACTAAAAACAACAAACCTTTCTAGGCTCAGCTCCCTAGTCTGTAATCGAACTTGAATTATAATTATAGTTAACCTATAATGGTGACTTCCTATCAAATCCTAGGATTTGTACTTTAGTAAGGTACTTAGATTTCTTGTAGACAAGGATTAAAACTCTAGCAGAGTCATATAAGTACATGACCAACTACAAATTCCAGGATCCTATAGAATGAACAGTTAAAGTGATATGAAACTGATATAACTGTGTAGTGCAGATAGTGCCTGAATAACTAGTTTGTGGAAGAAGATGCCTTTCTTCCTCCAAACCTCTTTTTGCCCTGCTGACTACTTCATCCACCTCTGGCCCGTTGGATCCTTTTCTCCCAGCTCTAAAACTTGATCATTGGCATGTTTGATTTATACTATTTTATGTTTGAACTTGCCACCTACAGTCTCTGACAATTTATTTCAGTAATGCTCAAATTACTTCTATAAGGTAAACCCATGTGATCATTCTCATGTTTGCAGATGAGATGACTACAGCCCAGGGGGTTGACTGCACAGGCCAAATAAAAACATTTTCCCCGCAACTACCATCCTTCCAGTGAGCAGACTGGATAATGCAGGGCCGATCCCCAGTTCTGGTGTGAGCTGTCTGGATGACATCTGGCCAGTTCAGATTGAACCTGCCCTTACAGCAATTTTTTTTAATGTCAACATTTTGATCTAGAGCTTCCACAAAGATTCAGAGCCCTCTGTTGCAATGCCAGGTGACTGTATACAACATGCCATACTGTGCCAGCCAGCACTGCTACTTCTGGCACAAGTCACTCACTTTGAGGTCAGAACGAGGCACCCAGTGATCAGTGCTGGACACTTCATTCTGACCTCAGAGTGAGCAATTCATGACAGCAGTTCAAGCTTCTGCAAACAGTTGCCCAGAGTCACAACAGAGGACCCAAAGTAATGTGGGGATGTCAGGGCAGCTTCAGGCCAGAATCCTTCAGGCTGTTCCTGGAGTATTCTGGCCCATGCAGATCTAACCCAAACTCCTCATTCCTCTTAAGTATTGCAAAATGATAGTGTGGTTGTTTTAATGCAGGGGCTTCCAGAAACACTGGATCTATAGAGGGCTTTTTTGAGACCAAGCGTGTGTGACTTCCCCAAGCTCACCCAGTGAGTTTCCATAGCCAGGCAGGAAATCGAACCCTGGTCTCCAGAGTCATAATCCAACACTCAAACCACTATACCACTCAGGGTTTCAATTGGATTTTGAATTAATATTCAAGGAATTTTAATTTAGAAATCCGGGTTCTTCGTGACACTCAAGAATGCAGGTGGCTGGAGAGATCCATTGTGAAACACTTCAGGCCTAGTAATGTTCAGATCCATGAAAAGCAAGTATTTCTATGATGGGACCAGGACTGAATTGTCCATCCAAGGGCAAGCCACCTAAAAAAATCTTTGTATTACAGGCTGGATCACCAACAACATACCATCCCTGCTTCCACCAGATATTTGGGGAATGGGACTACTCAAAGGGAAGCCTGTGGCAAAGGAGGGTATTGGAAACATCATAATATCTTTATCACAATCATCTATGTAAAAAGGAAAGGAAAGGAAGGGGAAATTATCGGATCCAACTGTACCTTTGAAACTAGTTGGTTTATTTCAGCACAGACTTTTGGGGATATTAGCCCCCTTCTTCAGATGCACTTTGCCATCCCTGCAGAAAGTTCTGGTCCCTTGCTCCACAACATCACTCTATCTACTACCTTTTTACACACTTTCCCTCTTTGCCCCAGCCCCATGCTTCTCCCACTTGTATCGGCAGAGCTGAATGGGGAGGGTGGCCTCTTCTAAAAGTCTTCATCAGCCCTGCAGATTTCATAGGGCCAGATGGGGACTATAAATTATCCTGCCTCTTTGGAGTAAACAGTCAGTCTATATGGCCCTGAGCCCAAATGTTTGGATTGGCTCTCTGTCTTGGATTGCTGCAGTGGCCAGAGCTGAAAGCTAGAAACTTGGCAGGGAGGGGAAAGTTTGAGAGAATAGAGGCAGCTGTCCTGCCAGGTGGGCAAGGAAGCTCAGCCAGAGATTTGATTCCTACCTGGAGGATTGTTCTTTCAAAGAAAAGCCTTTACACAGATGCCACAGTATCTGCCAGCATGCTTTCTTGCAGAGTTTTGCCAGGCTAATTATCTACCTTGGGGGGTCAATGGAGGAATGGCAGGCTTCTTGTTTGCCCTCTGAGTGCCAAGCATTGGCTGCATTATTGTACCTACAGTATAGGCAAGGAGATTTGGTTTCTTGCTATCATGCAGCGATTGAAACAGAGGGGAGCCCTGTGAGATGATACCCAAAGTTTGGAGGAGTTGCTTTATTTGGACTATACTTCCTTGAATCCTCCAGCCAGAATCCCTCTTGATGGTGGTCCTGTTGGCTGGAGGACCTCCATGTTTTGAAGATAACACCAAAATGATTAAGATCTTCAGATTCTTTCTAAAGACTGCAAACAATACTGCTTTGGGTACAAGAGCATTCATCCCCTGCCCCGCTCAGTCTTAATACCAGATACACTGCCCTGTGCCAACAGACATACACTTAAAAAGAAGGTTATGGAGAAAGAAAGAGGAGGGATCAGGACTTGTGGTGGAACCCTAGAGATTGCAAATGACATTTACTGTTTAAAAAAATCATTGAAGATTGAGCATGCTCAAGGGACTAACTAGGAGCCACATAATGCAGAACATCAGTTGGACAGAAAGGAAAAATAGAAACAGAAAGCCAGATTGGTTGTATGTGTGGAGAAAAAGAAATGTCGCTTTCAGTTGTTAGTGGCTTCTACTAGGGGCCCTTCACACTTTGCAATTATAGTGATCTGATGCCGCTTGAACTGCCCTGGCCACATCCTATCTTGAGGTTTGTAGTTTGTTAAGGCACTAGAACTCTCTGGCTGAGAATGTTCATCCCTAAACTGCACATCCCAGAATTCCATAAGATGTCACCATAGCAATTAAAGAGGAATTGTTGTATAGTATAAAGGGACACCTGGAAGAAGGCATGGTTTTCTGAAAGACACCCTGATGAAGAGCAGACCTATTAGAGGAAGGAGACCTCAATATAATATTTATTTGGAGGCCCCTTCAGTTCTTTCTAATAGTGAACTCAATCATTTTGGAAGCAAAAGTTTTGAGCAATATTTAGCCTTCCCTGTCAGAGAGCTCTGGTGCCACAACTACAAATCCAAGGATTCCATAACATGGAGCCATGGCAGTTAAAGCAGTGTCAAACAGTATTATTTCTGCAGTGCAGATTCAATCAAAGTTGAAGATAGTATTACTCTGAAATCAGGCAGGTATTTAGCAGAGTTTTAAGAGATTATCACATTAGCTTTGCTGTGGGGAAAGACCCGGGGTGTAACTTATTGGGGCCGATCTTATTGCATTCACCCATCGCTAGGATGTTTGCAGCCTGTATGCTACTTGGGCTTCTCTCACAGCTTTTCAAGAACAGGATTTTCCCATTCTTGAAAAGATGCAGGACAAGCCCGGAGCAGCCCCGGTTGCATATGGGTTGCATACTGCCCAGAGATGGGTGAATATAATAAGATCAGCCGTAAGAAAATTACATCCCAGGCATCAAAGCTAATTCAATAATCTCTTTACTTGGAGACCAGCACTTCAGACAATTCCCTGGTCTGTTCCAACAAGAATACTTGTTTCTCCTTCCTTCCTTCCTTCCCCCCAGCCCCACGCTCCATGTCTGGGTATCTTAATGCCTCCATCACCAAATCCACCTGATTGAATGCTTTCTGAAAGAGTCCAAAGTCTTAGGAAGCATAAATCTTCTTTTTTTTTTCCTTAGCAGAAGAAATCTTGCAAATTAAGCAATCTCATGCTAATGGGCACCAATTTGCATACATCCCTGCAATTTGCTCTGATTGCAATATGAGGGGGTGGGAGCATATTACAGCCTTGCCTCATTTTCTTTGTGTGTTTTCCTCCCTTCCCATGCTCAAACCATTCCGGCCACATTTCCTGGGTAATTCAGTTTGACTCTCATTTTCTCTCTTCTCTCACTCTTACTCGCTTTCCTTCACACCAGGACCACCCTCCACCTTGGGCACACAATCAGTCCCCTAGCGCTGCCAGACAATGAAGTCCTTCTTCTCTGGCCCTGTTAAAAACAACAGCCACAACAAAAACAACTAAACCTCTCTTTGGGCAGAGGCAAAGGAGAAAAAGACTTCAGCGACAAAGTGGCAGCAATTTCTAAGCTGAGAGCTCTTGAAAAAAAAATATCTCTGACCCATTCCTCATAAGTGGCACTTGGCAGGCCTCTTCTAATGCACCTTCCTATGAGATCTCCATTCTGAGAACAGAAAGCACTTGAGATGACAAAAATCCCTCCATTTGCAAGGGAAACCAAGAGCTTTGAAGGAGCTACTTTGGCGACTACAACTTCCAGAATCCTCAAGTAAAGGATTCTGGGAAAATTAAGTTCAAAAAGTATATTTTCCTAACATCTGGAATGGATTGACTAAAGTCCATGCATTGAGCAAGATCCATATAAAAGACATTGGTATCATTAGGGTTGGACCATGGAGCCAAAGTAGAGAGGCCCACAGCCACCAAATGGGCCATCAAGTCACCATAGCATAGGGATGGAAAGAATATTCAAACGTATTTGAAGAATGGTTGGAAAATGTGTTGAATGTTGAGAAATCCTGGCAAGAAGAATTCTGGACTGACAAAATAAACCTTGCAGTTCAGGCCTCATTTGATGCAAAATTTGTTCATGGCATTTTTATACTGAAAACAGCTTTTTCTATGTAAAAATTATATTTCTATGCAGAAATATTATATTCAGTGCAGAAAATGTTGTTCCCCACACAGAAAATGGAGTAGATGGGGACTTATTCCACACACAAAAATTGCATGTGTTTGCTTTTGAAAATTCTGTGTCCTGTGCAGAAGATGTTATTTTCAGCACAAAACAAATGTGTGCAAATTTTGCACAAAATAATTCCCAAACTACAAATAAATTCAAAAAAATTGCCAAAAATTACTCAATCCTTCCTTCAAGGAGAAAATTAGTGAAGAATCACATTTCATATGAATTGCCATGAATAATGGAAACTATAGGAAACATGCCCACTGCCAGCAAACACTTGGGCTGGAAAAGAGAAACTAAAGCCCATCAGGACTGATGCTGCTTCTCAAGAGCCTCTTTTCCCCCCTTATTATATATACACACACACACACACACACACAAAAGAGAGAGAGAGAGACAGAGAGAGAGAGAGAGACCCAGTAGATCCACTTTGACAGTGCATATTTCAAAATCTTTGCCTGAAAAATACATTATCCTTCCCGACAACAAAACAGAGCTCATTTCTGAGTAAGTGTACAGTACTTAGCAACAAGGCAGCAGAAGCAAACCCATTATTTTCCCAGTAGTCATGATAGTGCTATGGTATATGAGAGCTTAAAATGCAAAACTTCACATGTTCAGACTATCCTTTTTTAAATTCTCCCCCTTCAACCAGGGTCAGTAACCCATTTTCTTTTTCCTCTCTAACATATCCAGTGGCATCATTAGAACTGGCATCACCCGGTGTGGTAACTCATGCTCATGCCCCCTATTGAACTCCTCCCATACCACACTGTACAGAATCCTTAGTAGTGTCTTTTGTACTAATGTTTCCCATGAATCGTGATTTCCATATATCATTGAATGTAATGGCAAGTTGTGACATAAACAACTAGCAAAATTGAAATAATGTATTTAAATTACGGAGTCATACACATAGCCTAAGTGTATTTACATGTACATATTTCCACGTGGTGAAAGTGAAAATTTGGTGATGTGATTTTTTAAAATCAGGCCTCTCCTTTCTCTTCCCACCTTACTCACACCATCTCTTCAGCATTTTAAAAGCACACAGGCAAACCCCACAACCCATTACTGCCAAAAGGCAGACATTAGGAGAGCAATGTGCCACCCCCTCGTAGGATGTCACCTGGTGTGGTCTGCACCTCTTGCATCCTTCAAGTGACACCCTTCAGCACATCAAAAATGTAGAAGCATTGTTGAGCATGGAAGGTGAGAGGAGTAAGAAAATGATCATTGAGTAATTCAAGTAATGATGTAGTATAAGCAGTTTGAAAGTCATATGTACACGGTCTTCTAAAAGGGAGGCAATGGAAACCCTGAACAGCCAGCTGAATTCGCAAACAGTTCCCCAGGTCAGTCTTCCCCAGTCCACTAATACTAAATGCATTTCTATTTAAATAAGTTATACTAATTATTTCTAGAGCTGTATCTATGCATATAAATCAGGCTCTGGAACTATTACGCAAATATGCATCATCTTTTGTCCAAGGGCAGAGAAGGAGGGCGATACATAAGTGGCCACTCCACATCTGAGCTGACACATATATGATTACACTGTTAATTTCTTTTCGATGAGAAGCCCTGGAGACACGGGGCATCTCCATAATGTTTTGCATGGCTTATTTGCAAATATTCAATCAGGGGCTGCAGTCCTGCATGGCTCAATGTAGCACAGCAGTTCATATGTTTAATTATGCTTATTGCTATTGCTATGTGCTTTCAAGTTATTTCCGACGTATGGAGACTCTAAGGTGAACCTATCGTGGGGTTTCCTTGGCAAGATTTGTGCAGAGGCGGGTTGCCTTAACCTTCCTCTGAGACTGAAAGAGTGTAACTAAACCAAGGTCACCCAGTGGGTTTCTATGGGCAAGCAGAGAATTGAACCCTGGTCTCTAGAGTTGTCCAGAGCTCAGTATACTACATCACACTGGCTCATAATTACACTACATTTTGCCATTTACCACCACCACCCAGACCTATCATATGATCAATGAAGCCTCCTACTCATGTCCATTCATGCCATATCAAAAATGGAGTGATCACCAGGAGTGTCTGGTTGTTTCATCATCCACTGAGGTCCACTAAGCCCTTCAGAGATCTCAACACCTGATGTAATCATTTTGTGTCTGACTACAGGGACATAGCCATACACTTCTGCAATCTTCCCCACTTTCCTCCAGGCACAGATGGTCATGGGTGGGAGGCTTCAATGGCTCTATGGTAGATCTGGGGGGGACTTTGGTTGCCGCAGTGGGATGAAGACAATATCAAGCTCCACAGTTGCCAGAAATAGACATACACAGGCATGGGGTTAGCTTGCACATATGTGTGCCACTAACAGATGTGTGATAGATAGGCACCTTTTCACAGCAAATGATCATAGAATCATAGAATCATAGAATCACAGAGTTGGAAGAGACCACTAGGGCCATCCAGTCCAACCCCCTGCCATGCAGGAAATCCAAATCAAAGCATCCCTGACAGATGGCCATCCAGCTTCTATTTAAAGACCTCCAAGGAAGGAGACTCTATCACCCTCCGAGGGAGTGCATTCCATTGTCGAACAGCCCTAACTGTCAGGAAGTTCCTCCTAATGTTCAGGTGGAATCTCTTTTCCTGCAGCTTGCATCCATTGTTCCGGGTCCTGTTCTCTGGAGCAGCAGAAAACAAGCTTGCTCCCTCTTCAATATGACATCCCTTCAAATATTTAAACAGGGCGATCATATCACCTCTTAACCTTCTTTTCTCCAGGCTAAACATCCCCAGCTCCCTAAGGCGTTCCTCATAGGGCATGGTTTCCAGACCTTTCACCATTTTTGTCGCCCTCCTTTGGACACGCTCCAGTTTCTCAATGTCCTTTCTGAATTGTGGCGCCCAGAACTGGACACAATATTCTAGGTGGGGCCTGACCAGAGCAGAATACAGTGGCACTATTACTTCTCTTGATCTAGACACTATACTTCTATTGATGCAGCCTAAAATAGCATTGGCCTTTTTAGCTGCCGCATCACACTGTTCACTCATGTTCAACTTGTAGTCTACTTGGACTCCTAGATCCCTTTCACACGTAGTTTCATTCAGCCAGGTGTCACCCATCCTATATCTGTGCATTTTATTTTTCCGCCCTAAGTGCAATACCTTACATTTCTCCGTGTTGAATTTCATTTTGTTAGCTTTGGCCCAGCCTTCTAGTCTATTCAGGTCATTTTGAATCTTGATCCTGTCCTCTGGGGTATTAGCTATTCCCCCTAATTTGGTATCATCTGCAAATTTGATAAGTATGCTTCCAATTCTGTCATCCAGGTCATTGATAAAGATGTTGAATAGCACTGGGCCCAGGACAGAGCCCTGTGGGACCCCACTGGTCACTTTTCTCCAGGATGAAAAGGAGCCATTGTTGAGCACCCTTTGGGTTCGGCCGGTCAACCAATTACAGATCCATTTAACAGTTCCTTTGTCTAGCCCACATTTTACAAGCTTGTTTGCAAGAATGTCATGGGGAACTTTGATGCTCCACAAAGCAATCCCGATAGCTTCCCTTCCACCCTACCCTCCACTGTAGTATCCCCAGTTGCATCTAATGTCAGCAAGAGACTTTTGGCAGTCCTACAATCTTTCTGCCTTTGTCTCTTTGGGAGCTGGCAACTGCTGCTCTTTGAACATCTCTTACATCTCCCCATCCCAGGTTATGGGTCACTTTTTCCAGCCGCAGATGGACAACCTTCATTCAAACACACCCAGAGAGATACAGAGATTCTCTCATTTAGAATGAAGCCATCTTGTTAGGATGGTCTCTCATCAACCAATCATCCCAGACAATGAAGCAAAAAGGCACCTAATGAAAGAACATTTGGCCAGCAGCCATGAGCAATATATATATATATATATATAGAGAGAGAGAGAGAGAGAGAGAGAGAGAGAGAGTGAGAGAGAGAGAGAGTGATAAATAAATACAGCTGGTTTGAATTACGGCATGCTCTCTAGCCAATCTTTGATCTAGAAAAATTAAGTACATAAAAGCATCCTGATTTTTACATTCCTCGGCTGTTGTTTTTTTTAAATCTACACCTGTTGACGTTTTCTCTCTTAAAGGCACAGAAACATGGCAGGAGGGTGAAAAAAGATGGTGAAGATGGAGCCCTAGCATGACAATTTACAGTCCATCTTCTTCATCCAGCAGGCAATCACAGCTAGGGGCCAAACGACACATCATGCTAAATCTGTTGTTTGGCATTGCATGCTTAATTTTTCTATTTCAAAAAGGAGTCATGGTGTGTGTTGTTGGAGGGAGGGAGAGACAATAACCCCTTTCACACCACACAATTATAGAGCTATAATTTCACTTAGTGGTCATGGTTCTGTCCTGTGGAATCCTGGGATCTGTAGCTTAAGCAGAGGCATTTAGAATTGTTACTCAGATTGCTCCAGTGCCTTACCAAACTACAAAATCCAGGGTTCCATAGGGCACAGCTAAGGCAATCAAAGTGCAATAACAACTCCAATATAATTCTGTTGTTTGAATGGACCCAGGATTGGGGTGCTAGTTTGTGAGGAATACATTGGAGTGGGGAGCCAACATGGCGTATTGGTTTGAGTGTTGGCTACAACTTTGGAGATCAAGGTTCAATTTTCAGCTCGGCCATGAAGCCCACTGGGTGACATTGGGCAAGTCACAGGCTCTCAGCCTCAGGGGAAGTCAATGGCAAACTTCCTCTGAACACATCTTGCCAAGAAATCCCCATAATATGTTCACCTAGGGTCACCATAAGTTGGAAATGACTATCTATCTTGACAAAACATTCAACCTACAAGAACCTATTTAACACAGGCAGGAACATGGGATTGCCACCAATAACATCTTCTTCAAATAAAGTTGAATATTTCAACTGGGGAAATTAAAACACAATCACTGTGAAAGGTTTATATCCTCCCCTTCCACTGTGAACCCAATCCCAATCATACATCCCTTGCAGAAGCTGTTAACAGTAGAAAACATAAACTTATATAACAGAGGTGGGGAATCTTTAGCCCTCCAGATGTTTTAGCTATCCGGGTTGTTCCTCTTTGGCCCTTTAGGTGTTTGGATCCTAAAAGCCCCTGTCATAATCTTTGGCAATTATACCTTTAGCCCTTCAAGATGCTCAGTCTCATTGCCCTCTGGAACTGTGGCAGAATAATTTGTATAGTTAAAGCAGGAAAACTGGAAAAGACTACCGAGCAGATTCTTCTTTTGCATAATAACAAAAAGTGGAACCCTAAAAATATTAATTTTGTACTGGTGTGAAATGGCTTTTGCCAGCTTACTGCCCCATTCATTTAGTGGGGTGAGGATTTTTTCCAGATTTACAGGATGCCTGCCAGATTAATCAAACTGATTCGTACTCACGTATCTTCTTTTTCTATGGCTTATCTATGCAGCAGAGTGAGGGGTGCCTTAACTCAAGTCCACCAACAACAAGAACTCTGTGATTTCAGTTGATTCAACAAAATATATCCTTTGGCGCCAATATATTTGCTCTCATAGCCGCCCAATAAACAGCAACCAAGTTTTCCACAGCCAGGAGAATTCAACAGATGAAGACTTTTGTGGCCTGGGGCAAAGCTTCATTGGTGGAATTCCTGTGTGTGAGCCTACAATCTGCCAAATAAGTGCCTATCCTTACTTTCCACAGTAGACGGAACAAGGTGATGTTCATATGGATACATCAGTGCCCCCCCCCACACACAAATATACTGTTCCATACACTCCAACTATCCCAAAAAGGAAGACTCAACGCTCCTAGTAAAACCCAATATGGCATACCCTCTGAATGTCTCAATTTCACAAGGACAGTCCCAATTAATCCTCCACCATCCCATTTTCCTGCTTCTTTTAAAATGTCCCATTTCCTCTCTCCTCCTCCTGCTTTCCCCTTAAGTACTCAGTTTACTTCCGTTGCTGCAAACTGAGTTCAAAATGCAAAAGGTAGTTCCCACTCAATGAACTCAGCAAAGAGGAGAGGAACTGAGGAGATGGAATCTTGCCATTGCCAGTAGACTTAGGGTGAAGCAAATGGTCACGGCCTCTCATAACTTATATATTCTTCCTCATTAATAACTTTGGACCTCCTGGCCACATTCTAATGTTGGCCCAGTTTTCATCTGTGAAATGTTGGAAGGTATGCTTTCCATCTTCCTTGGAAAGCTATGAACCAGCCCCAAGTGCTTAAAGCCAGGTTGTCTCTGACAGATATTATGTGCTAGTCTAGGTTCTCAGTCTATGGCAGATCCAACCGTCTCTCCAAAAAAGAACTTATTAATTGGGATCTATTCATAGCAACAATTATAAGGATATTAAATGTGTATTTATATCTCCTCACCTCCGCTCTGCTGTGGGCAGCCACAGGGGGTTCCTCATCAAGAGGAAATTGAAAGGAAGAAGAAGAATAAGGCTTCATTGTGTTGGAAGGGATGCGGGGTACAGGGTGAAGGCTGGCAGTACCAGGCAAGAGGGGGGAAATGTGGTTTGATGCCTGCTGCCATTTATAATTATTAAGAATGTTAAGCATTTCTCTTTTCACAGCCAGAAGTATGTAAAAAGTAGAGACTGTAGATAATATCAGATTAAAGACTAGGGAAGTAGATCCATAAATTCAGCATAGACATGTAACCAAAGCTCTTGCCATATGCCATCATAAAATATTAGTCCTCATCTGGGGATAACTGGAAACATTGGCTACAGAGGAATGGCTCACATGGAAACATTTTTTGGTGGAATACAGCACAGCATCCAAATGCATCTGAGGAAGTAGACTATGAAAGCTATGAAAACTTTATGAAAGCTCACGCCGCCAACTTCTTTCATTCAGTTAATCTCAAAGGTACTACAGGATCTCTCTACATATACCATGCAACTGTTATCATTTGATAGGAACAAGCCAGGTTGTCTGTTCCCGATTCTGGTTTTGTCTTTTAAGGGATTCCTTGTGACAATGTTGCTAGCAGGAGTTTCTGGCGCTTCTTTTTTCTTAGCATGAGCAGAACAAAGAAAATTCATATAAAAGGAGACAAAAGAGAATCCAGATTTCATTAAAATGTCAGCGCTCTGAAGCAGCGTGCTACAAATAATGATAACTTATAAGTAACTCCTTTGTACAATGACAAAGGTATGTGATTGCAATGTTATAAGGGATAGTTTCACATCTTTTTGCAAGGTAACTATCAATTTAGTTATTTTCATAGTTACAGGGTGTGGGCTCAATAAATGATGGAGGAGGAATATCACCTACTTCGATGGTTGGTATGTACTTGGTGGTAATGGGGGCCTTTGGCTTATGCATTAATAAAGATTGATTGATTGGTAATGGGGAGCCTGTTGCCAAAGAGGAGAGAAGTGATGGAAAAAAGGGCCTCTGGAAAGTCAGAGGTCATTTGCCCTGCTCCTGAGGTTGCTTCTTCTATGACTGGAGACAGTACTTGGCTGATGAAGCGGTCTTGCATGAGGCAGATAGAAAAGCCTGAGACCAAGTTCGCCAAGGTTGGGGACTGAAAAATCTTTCCTAGCTATATGACTGCTTAAGCCAACTGTAATGGGAGCAGGACAACTGCTGAACTTGAGCAGGAAAGCTGAATTTACATGCTCTGGCATGCATCTTCTGCATCATCTCCCTGTTAAACAGCACCTCCTTCTCAAATGGCAGGTTTTCTATAATGGCTTTTCACTTGATGTGACAATCCTGAGGAATGGAGCTATGCATGCCAATGTAAGGTGATGGATCCTGCCACAGTCTTAGTGTTGACATCAGCCACAGGCCAAGCAGAGCTGATGTGTTGGGCCATGAGTGCATGGGATTCAGATTGGAGAACTCCAGCAAGTTGGAGCTTAGATAGGACAGGGTCATGAGTTCCCAGAGATGTTGCTGGTATACTCCCATCCATAGAATAGAAGTAGGAGTAGAATGTCTTGGCCAAAAGGTCAAGCTTCTTACCTTCCCTTTTAGATGGTGAGTAATCCAAATTGCACTCCATCACATGATATAAGCCAACAATCTTCTTTGGGGTGGGCAGTATAGTGGATAGAGTAGACCATGATCTGCCCGCCACCGTGAGAAGGGAGCAGAGGGAATGAAAGCTGATGTGGGAACTTTCCCAGTCTTATAGACTGGATACATAGGCTCTGGCTCAGGTTGTTTGTCTTCCATTCAAGTGCATGTGCTATCCTTATTATCTGTTCAGTGAATGTACAAATATCATCCCTAGCAAAAACTGAGTCAGGTTCCCTGAAGATCTATGGGGAATCAATAGGTGGGATGTCTGAAGAGATAGTGGAGGAATTTGATTCAGAATCCTCCAATGTTTAGAACTATTGAGTAACTGAAGGCAGCACAGAGGCCGCTTGAGCCCATGACTGAATTTGAGGTGAAATTGGTAATGGTGATTTCTCTTGTACAGGTTCAGATTCCCAAGTTTGTTGTTTTTGTGTTCCTTCAAGTTGTTTCCAACTTATGTGGATCTAAGGTGAATCTATCATGGGAATTTATTGGCAAGATTTGTTCAGACGGGCCTTGCCTTTGCCTTCCTCAGAGGCTGAGAGAGTGTGACTTGCCCAAGGTCGCCCAGTGGGTGAGCAGAGATCAAACTCTGGTCTCCAGAGTCAGAGTCTAATGCTCAAACCACTAAACCATACTGGCATCTTCCATGTCAAACTTAGGAGAGCTCTTACAAAATCCCAACAGGAGTCCCACTGCCATCCTAAGTCACTCGATTATGCATCTCATTCCAACTACTGACAAGGAAGATGAAGCTGTGGAATAGCAAGGCTCACACCAGCTCCTTCTCTCCTTTTTGTGAGCCATTGCAGTGGTGCAGAGAATAACACAGACATCTCTGCAGTGATGATGAGAACAACACACCCAGCTTCTGCCTGTTGAAGTCTCAGACATGAACAGCAAGGGCACTTTGTGGGGTTCTAAAATGCCTGGTTTCTCTCCCCTCCTTCCACTTTCTTCCTTTGTCATCTGCTTACTTCTGTTGTTGCAAACTGAGTGCAAAGTGCAAAATCAGTTTGAACTCAATTCAACAGGAGAGAGAACAGGGGCACATTCTTGTCATTTGCAATTGGCTTATTTGGGTGAGTTTCACCCCTTCCAGCCTGTCCTAAGTTCAGTTTTCAAATCCCAGTACAGAAATAGTAGCTTTTGCATGCGCTTCCTCATTAGTGACTTGTATCTTCTTGTTGCCTGGCCGCACCCTTTCAACCACATTCAAATGTTGCTCACGTCTTGGTTTTCATCCGTGAAATGTTGGAAGATATGGCCCCCATTGCAGTTCCTAAGACAGAGGATCTCTGCTTGATATCTTTTAACTTGACAAATGATGGGCCACTCACCGTGTCAATGGAGCAAAGCAAGCTGGGCATCAAAGGGGCTTAATTCATTGCAATCTCTTTGGTATAATTATAGGTATCTAGTTGCATCATTTAAATTTATTTTAATGGCTACATAGGGAGCCTGGAAAGAGGCCTCTAATACCTGATGGTCATTATAGCCCCTTTATTAATCCTAAAGAGCAGTTTCAGCTCTCAGAATATTTGAGCAAAAATAATAACACCGTGGATTGCATACCTACAAAACAACCTGCCCTCGTTTATAGTGTTCTTTTCCCACCTTTTCTTTCTCAAGGTGGTTTGATGTTGTTGTTTTCTTCTACTTTTCTTCCTCCAAACTTGTATTTTCATAACTGAAGCCAGGAACGATTGAACTTCCAACTTCACACAAATGCAGATATGCGCCAAGCTCATCCCTACTAACTTTTAAAGAATTATTTTGGAAAACGAAAATTGCAGCACCTGGTGAATGGTTTTCGCTTAACCTTCCTCCTGACGTCCTACTTTCTGGCTCTAAGAGCATGGCTTGGTATTGTGGTTATTTGGTTTTTACAAAGGGGAGATACAAAATCCACCCCACCTGCCTAAAGTGATACAATCCAGTTGCAGCATGTGGTTTTGATTGTTGTTTCTCTTGGTTCTTGGCCAGGGAAAAAGCAAATAAGAACAGTGCAGTGGGCACCTTCAATTAAAGATGCCTAGAGCAGGGATGGAGAACTTGCAGCTCCCCAGGTATCATGGGAAATAATGGGACTGCAGCTCCCATGACCCTTACCATTTGGATGTGCTGACAAGGGGCAATGGGAGGTACAGGCTCCCCACTCCTGATCAAAAGCATTTAACCTGGGTCACTCATAAATGTTCATTCTTAAATTGAACAACTTTTATTGCATGAGAAAAGAACTGGGGGAAACATCATCATCATCTTGGTGCTCAGCCAGCTCTCAACAGAGAGCTGTTACTTCAAGTTGATCCAGGAAATGTATCAACACTAAGGCACCCTTTTCTGTCGAATATCCTGGATTCTGCATTTTCTGTGCAAACCACATTTTCAGAGTAATGCAGTCTTATTTTCTGTGCAGAAAGGGTTGCCTCCACAAAAAATTCAGCTTCTGCAATTTTTGTACAGAATGAGTTCTGAACTGCAAATAGTCATTGAAAACTGCATAGTGAGAAGAAAATTGCTTTCTTGGTGGGTTACATACCGCCGGATTGCGTCAGTCTCCCACTGCCGCTTGCAGCGTCCGGGAGCTGCTGCGGCCAAACCGCGCAGCTCCCGGACCCTCTGAGGAAGGAGCGCGGAAATCGTGCTTCTTCCTGGGCCCCGGAAAAGACATCGCGAGGTGCTAGTTGCACACTCACGGCGTCACTTCCAGGGTGCCACGTGCTGACGCAGAGCATCCGCTACATCAAAATGGCGGTGCCCGTATGAACAGGGCGCTGCCATTTTGTACGGACTAAGTCCGTAATAGGAGTAGGGACGTCTAGAAGAGACGCCCCTTTTTCAAACTGAGACGTCCTCAGGACATCCCTAATGGTGGTCTGTAACCCACCATAGAGACAAAAAAAAACCTTCACCATGTACCTGTTTAAAAGGCTATCACCTACTAAGTAGGTCTGCCTTCCCCAACCTGGGGATTAGTTGAACCACAATTCCCATCATTTCCAATCAGTATGTCTTGGAGTAATTGGAGTTATAAGTACAACACATTTTCAGGGTGGAAAGACAGGGAAGCCTGAGATAGATGAATATGTCTTCTGCTTCCAATCTTCTATTATTCTTTTTTAGTCGTTCTGCAAATACTAGTTGTTGTTTTTCCGTGAGCATTCCCTTTTTTTAAAAGGTTCCTACAGAGAGAAAGCGACAGGAAGAGAGATACACACACACACACATATGTTATCAGAGGGAGAGTGCTGCCGAAGCACTTTGGAGATATGTATATATATTATTGATATACTTACCCCAATAATAGGTACAACATATAATGTCTTTTAATGTCTAATATCGTATTACATCAATCCTTTCAAAATATCCGGAACATGACCCCATTGTATTCGATTCCATTATAGGATTAATTGTCTACCCCAAATGTTTGCATGTTTACTCAAGAAGTTAACATGCCATGTCAACCTGTGTTCAATAGATTTACTCACAAGAAATAAATACATAGTATTGTGGCTAGAATCATCTTCATCTTCATCTCTGCTAACAAATCATTCTTCCTTTGTAATGTTATAAAGTTGCTGTGTGTGTGTGTGCGCGCACACAGACACACACACACACACACACACACACACCACTTCAGCCAAGAAGTATTTCTACTCCAAACTTCAGCCAGGAAGGCTCACAGAGTGGCATAGATTTAATGGATTTGACCGTTCCCTGCCATTCTGGTGGCATCATTAAGCACAATATTTTAAGCATATACTACAACTACACAGGGTAGACCATTCAAATAAAAAACACAAAGAAAGATACTTTTCAAGACAACATTCTCACGCTCAGATTCCTCCCTGTCACCCTGAGAACTGGAGAAGTGGGTCCAGGATCTCAGATCTGGGAATCCTAAGAGGAACATCCATCCTCACTGGCTTCCCTAACATGCTTTTGGCCAGTTTGGAGGAGAAAGGTGGCCAGAGCCATGTTTGCATGAGATGCTTGTTATTCATCTGGTTTCATCTCCCTCCCCATGGTCTTTTTTAAAATCTGAGCTTGGAAAGGGTCTATTTGTGCCTCTTGCATGCACAGAAATGCTAAAATGTAAGGTAGCACTCTAGAAGATTAGTTTTACTGTCTCGAGTAGCATGATGGAAGACGCAGCTATGTTCACTGTCCAGAATATCTTTAAACAAAAGGGCAAATATTCTCATGATTTTTAAAACAGGGCAGGCTATTGAAGAATCAATGAATGCAGCAAGCAGGGGGCTGCGATAAAGGATGTTATGACAGATGGTGCAGATGCTGGTCACTTTTGGAAAGGCTAGAAAAAAGTAGTGTGTGAGTATCAGCCTCCGAGGTCTGCTATTCCCCTTCATCACAATTCGTCCATCACATGTGTGTACCAGACCTGGTATGCAAAAGCAGACACAGTTCTTGTTATGTCATGCAGATCATGCCACACTTGGCAGAAGTTATACTTTTAAGAAAAGGCAAACCTTTGTCAGCACAAACCTGAGCAGTCTTGAAAAGAAAAAAGAGATTCGGATCAGTCTGTATAGTGGGAAACTGAGATTTAGATTGTGGCAAGTCATTTTTTTTTACTTAAAACAAAAGAAGAAGATAGGAAAGATGGGATATAGAAAGAGAATGAAAATCCTTGGAGACCTGTGCATGGATTGCTGGCTGTGCATGTAATGCTCTCAGAGGTTTGATCCTTATCCTGGTTAACATTCCATACACACAGTAAAACTAGTATTTAGCTTGCCAAGCTTAGACTTGCCCCCCAGGGGATGTTAACAGAAAGATGCCAGGTAGATCTGCTTGTCACCTTACAACAAGGCCAGCCTGCAGGACTAAGTCATCCTCTGTATAACCTGCTGCAGAGCTTCTTGTGTCCTTATTTCCAACTATCTCCCCCTGCATTCTTATTTGCAACATGCAAGGTTTTGCAAGGAACAAGAGCTCTGGTTTACAAGCTGGCAAGTTGTTTGAATTTGTTGCACTAGGGAAATAGATGACATTCATATCTGACTCTGCTCACTTCATTTTGTTCCCACCCTGAGCCTTTAACCCCAGCCACCTCTAGAACTTGGCCCACAGAACACTCCCTAAACTGAATTTTGCCCTTTCTTTGTGTTGGAATTTGGAACTACCTTGGTCTGAAATTATGTTTTCAATGGTTCCTCACTCTAGTTTGTAGCCCTCGTTGTTGCTGTGTGCCTTCAAGTTGTTTCTGACTAATGGTGACCCTAAGGAGCACCGATCATGGTATTTTCTTGGCAAGTTTCTTCAGAGGGGGGTTGCCATTGTTATCCTCTGAGGCTGAGAGAGTGTGACTTGCCCATGGTCTCCCAATGGGTTTCCATGGTGGAATCACAATGGTTGTCTATGGGTGCATCTGCATTGTAGAAATAATGCAGCTTGGCACCACTTTGTGCCATAGCTCCATCCTACTGTATCCTAGGATTTGTAGTTTTACAAGGTCTTTAGCCATCTCTGCCAAAGACTGTTGGTGCCTTACAAAACTACAGATCCAAGGATTCTGTAGGAAGGAGCCATGGCAGTTAAAGAGGTGTCAAACTGCTTTATTTCTACAGTGTAGATGCATCCTATGACTAGAAAGAATTCAAATCCCTTTGCCCTTGAAGATCATCAGGCAGCCTCAACTCAGTCTCTGTTTTTGAGCCTAACCTACCTCATAGGGTTATTGGGAGAATGAAATGTTCTGGCCATGTTTGCCACCCTGAGCCATGTGGAAAAAATATACAATATAAACACGACAGATGAATACAATAAAACTAGTTATGCTCTTGGTATGTATCCCAAACTATTTGACTAGCACAGCCAAACAAGGTTAACCATCACAAAGGCAAAGAGTCAGAGATCTAGTTAGAAGGATTTTTTTAAAAAATCTGCCTAATGCTCTACTTGGTTTTTAACACTGTGCGCTAGTTTTCATAATTCAGCACAAAGTGCCAAGCACTTTAAATGAGCCCATTAATGACCCTTTAATTTACTTCACTGGGGCTGAATTCATAAAACATTCATGTCCCATTGATGCAGGATTTCCCAATGACTCCTCAGGGCAAGGCACTGATAAAGAACAACGGAGACAACTAAAAGGTGTGCGTGTTTCAGATAGCAACTGGTTAAGACTTTTCCTTCCTACCTCTCCCCAACACTTTTGGTAAATGCTGCATATCGCTTTTGAATTTCCCCAGCAAGTGTATCCCAGGCAAGGCTAGTTCTAAAATGAAGTACAGTGGAGAGCTGCCCAAACTGGCAGAACCTAAGAATTGCTGAGCAGTGGCAAGTATTGAAAAGTAGACTTCTGTGTATTCTGTCTTGAGCCCCATAGTTGGCTGACTCAGATGTTGTTGCATTTGCTGTCTTGTGGCTGTCTGTTGTTGTCTGCCTTCAAGTTGCTTCCAACTTATGGCAACCCTAGCACTAACCTATTGTGGGGTTTGCAAGAGCTGAGAGTGTGTGACTTGTCCAAGATCACCCAGTGGATTTATGTGGTCAAGTTGGAAATCCAACCTCAATCTCCAGAGTCTAAGTCCTACGCTCAAACCACATCACCTCACTGGCTCTACTTTCTTGTTACTAGTATTGAAATAAGATCTAGTCCAAGGAGCGTATGTCCATGGAAGTGGAGAACCCATCTTATCCATTGCCCCAGGCAGCAAAAATATTTTGGGACAGCTAAAAAGCACCATTGCCACCAACTGAAGTCACTTACCAGTCTGAGACCATTTTGTGCTGGGGCATCACTGAATGTTTGACCAGTGATTTTTGACCAGTGATAAGATAGGAGACCAAGGAGCCTTGTAGGTTAGTGGCACAGTATTCACCTTCAGGAAACTGCCCAACTTGCTTACTTATACCCACCCTGGCTATGTGCACCTCTGCTCTCTCCCCTTTCTCTTTTTCTTTTAGACCCCTTTCTTTGGCCTTTTCTTTGGAGCGCTCCCTCTTCCACTCAAAGGCTCAACCCTACTTCCTCAAAGTATTGAGAGTTTCCCATTCATTTTGTTTCAATTGTACCAATTCTTTTTTTGTTTTAATTGCATCTAGTCCTTTCTTGAAAATATGCTGGATTTCCCTCCCTTGTGTCCTTTCCTTTCTCAGTCCCATTCACCATGTGTCACATTCAGTCTCATTCAATGTGTTAGAAACTGAGAGCCCATACAGACAGGCCAAAATAAAGCTGCTTCAGGTCACTTTGGAGGTATGCTGTTTAAATGATGTACGCATCCTAAGAGTCCAGAAGCTGCACCAAAGCCACACTCTGGTCCTTAGGACTAGATCATGACTTTGGTGCAGCTTCCAGACTCTTAGTACACATGCATCATTTAAACAGCATACCTCCAAAGTGACCCGTAGCAGCTTTATTTTGGCCTGTCTGTATGGGGCCTGATTTTCACTAACTTTCACGATGATGGTGATGGTGATGAGTCAAAGTGCTAAAGCACTTAAGCAATACTACAGTCGATAAGCATTAAGATCATTTTGTTTTGTTTTAGTGCCAACATTCCTCTTTCTTTCACTTGATCTGTGTTGAATCTGTGTCTTGGAAACACTAACTGTGTTTACTTGGTAACCATCTTTACTGGGTCTGAGACAGTAGAAACACAGGGCAAGTAACTGATACATTTAATTTCACAAAGTCCTAGATTAAATTAAACCAATATGGGGCGTGGGAATTAAAAATATATACTGTATATATTGGTAATGCCAGAATGTTCCAGGAAATATTTGAAGTCAAAGAAAACATCACATGGATCTCCAAAATAACATCAGTTTGTATGGGAATAAAACCTGATATTTCCTGAGATTTTTTCCCCATCTGGGGATGCCGTCATTCATCTTAGCCATAGGGAATCAGTTCTCTTCCAGATTCCAACCCCAAAGGAAATCAGAGCCAGAAATTTCATTGCTTCCATAAAAAAGAATTATAGTAGCATTTTTGTTGTCCTTGTTACTATCATTCGCATCTCACAAACATAGAGTAAAACAGGGATTGGATACTTTGTAACAACTATGGCACAGACCCTGGAATAGGGATTGGGGGGGTTGAACCCCCACAAGAGTAGGACAAAGGGTTTAAGCCTCCATTGAAATAATCTAACCAAATGGGACCACCAAGACTTCTATGTGGCTGAGCCCCTTGAGAAACTATCAGCTGGAAATGTACCAAACAAGTGATCCTCAAATTTCAATCTTTTTTGCGTTTTGGACTTTGGCTCCAAGAATTCCTCACCGTTGGCCAAGCTGGCTGAGGCTTCCTGGGAGCTGAAATCCAAAACAATTGCAAGAAGAAAGTTGAGATTATTCACTACTCTGAATGATCAAGCACTAATAAATATTAAGATAGCTATCATCATTGAGCTTTCCTATGAATAATAAAGGCTGCCTGCAAATTATCCCATGCCTGCTTACTTAGGATCTGGTCACACTGGTGGTTGTTAAGTTCCTTCAAGTTGTTTCCAGTTTATGGTGAACCTAAAGTGAACCTATCACAGGGTTTTCTTTGCAAAATTAGTTTAGTGGAAGTTTGCCATTGTCTCCTTCTGAGGCTGAGAGACTCTGAGACTTGCCCAAAGTGATCCAGCGAGTTTCCATATCCAAGCAGGGATTTGGACTCTGCTCTCCCAGAGTGATAGTCCAACATTCAAACCACTACATCATGCCGGCTCTCTTGAACACATGAAAAACACTTCAGAGTACACAATGTATTTATAAGAATCTCCACATTTAAGGATGCTTCATTGATAAAAGTGGGGGAAGTATTTTCTCCTCCCATTCAAATATCTGGAAGGAAGTAAAAATTATAACAACCAAACTGTGAATATTGAGCTGCTCTCCACAACCACTTCAAGAACAGTTCCAGGGCCCCTGGACTATGTCAAGATTACTAGAATGTATAACTGGAAAATGTAACCAAATTCCCAAATCCCAACAAGAAGTGGTTGCCGTAATATAACAATAAAATTAATGGCCATATATATATATATATATATATATATATATATATATATATATATATATTGCCAAGTCAGCAGCATACCTGGCCCTAAGATTTCAGGGCCAAGACCTGAGACCTAGGGATGGTTCCCTGGTGATATCATGCCAGCATGCCCCAGTGACATTACAGACCAAGGCGTGGGCCCTGGTGATATATAAAACATTCAGCCTCAACTATACTTGCCAAAGCATATCACCCAAACAAAATAAAAAGACACAAGTGCTAACAAATGAGAAAGTATATTCAAGGATAGTTGTGTTGTCCATGCAGCAAAATACAGCAAAATCCCCAAAAGAGGGATACCAAAATGCTCAAAATATATCATTCCAGTGATATATGCATGGTATGTTGAAATTTTTACCATTTTTTACAACAACCTATTACACTATATGACAGTGGCCATAATGGCACAGGAATTCTCAAAGTTATAGTTACTCTGGCGAGTAGTGCACAAATTACCCCCTAAATCTGTCATAGAAGAAAATATTATTGAAATCAAGATGTGATTCTCCTAAGCCCAAAAACAGTTCTGAAGACAGCTGATGGTGGCATTGCAAGCTCAGGAGACCTTCTTGTCTTCCATGAGCTTTCTCACTGTTTTGGCTTTAAGCATGTGCTTGGCTGAGGTGAATACTAAGTTTAGAGGGACTAAGGAGCAAAAATGAAGCCACCTGGCAGTCAGTCTACCATTGCAGTAATAACTGGCTGCCAGAAAGAGAAAATGGAGGATGGCCTGGCTGAGATAAGAGACTCCTTGGCTGCAAGGAGATAGCACTTTACATTCCTTAAGTGCTGCACAAGCAGAAATGAACTGAGATTTATTGGGAGTGCCCAGCAGTTTGCTGACACCAGTTTTCCAAGCAAAGGTAGTCAAAGCAGGTGGGCTTTCTCTAATACAAGAGAGAAAAGAAGGTCTGGAACCTCTCATCTTGTCATCTCACTGCTTCAAGATAAAGATGTTCCAAATAGTGGGCAGTAACCTGCTTCCAATGTCCAAACTTCTTCCGTTGTGTTTTTTTTTTTTTTTTTTACTTTCAGTGCCATTTAACAGTTAACTTCCTCTGAGGTGGTATTAAATCTGGTGATACCAACCGGCAGCATGAGAGTTTCCATAGCCATACCCCCAAGGAGTATCAAAGGTTGCAGGTGATTGTGTTATTCCGTATCAACAAAATAGTTCTTAACCATTTTCATTTCCACCAGGAACAGGTCTTTAATCTATTGGATTGTAATTGGCCATTCAAGACATCACTCCCAAATTCTTGCATTAAAAATAACTACCTCAGAACCATATGTTAGACTGAGAGGATGGTGGTTACCTGTCTTCATGCCTGCACACTGACTTGAACCCAGGTTTCCAAGTCCAACAAGTTATACATGTACTGGTAGGATAGTAAATCTGAAAATACAGGTGATTATCAGGACAGTCCTTACAGCCATGTCTGAGACAAATCTAAGAATCTTGGCAGCTATGTTGATTCATATTAACAAACTAATCCTAGGTTTCATCTCCATCAGCATCAGGTCCTTTGGAAAATAAGTCTTAATTCCTCAGTCATAACCAGACTACCACAGAGCATTGTGCATTACATCAGGGAGAGCTCACAACAATGTAATCTTCTTAGAAAAATCTATTTTCCTTCTCATTACTATTAGGAGGATTTAAGCTAAGCTCAATGGGAAGCCTGAGGTGAAGATTGATGATGTCCTCACCCCTGCTAACCAACAAGTCTTGGTGCTTTAACTTGCCTCTAAAATGCTGTAGTCCTTGACCAGGATCCTTCTTCTGGTCTACAAAAACCAGAAATATCTTCATATATGGAGTACTTGGGTGGGAACAATGTGCTCTGAAAGTCATGTCTTACAAGATGTTTGCAGGGCTCGCCAAGGCCCTTGGGACCATCATCCACCACCACCCAACTTTCAGGAAGCCCCCAAAATTGTCTAAGGAAAAAAACACTATGTTCTGCTTGAAAATGCTCTTTCAAGCAACTCCTCCTCCAACAATAATGCCTCCCTCCTGAAACACCAAAAGGAGACCAAGGTTATGTAACTTCTGGTCCAAGAAAATGTCAGCTTTGGCAATACAGACTAACACAGCTCTCCAACACTTCTGAGAAGTCTAAAATGGCACTTTGCAGCCCCTGAGCTGCAAAGCAAACCCACCCCAGGTATAACATGACGAATCACCTGTAACTTTTTTCAGTGGTTCCACACTTTAATACACATCGCTCTGAAGAGCTGGGCTGGATGAGAACGATGGCGGAATAGATTCAAAAAACAGAAGAAAATGGCACCTTTACCCATTGGGTGATCAGCATATCCACAAGAAAAGAAGTCTACCTTCTCCCTCCAGTTCATGGTCTGATATCTACTTGTGCTGAGCCTGAGAACACGCAGAGAACATCTTGAGCGCCTCTGTGTGTTCCCCATCCACAGGCAGACAGCCACAAGGAGCGGGTGGCCTTCAGAGAGCTCACAAGAGAGAAACAGCACACTTTTGGACTGTTGCATGTGGTTTGGCACTTATCTTATTTGGAGAAGCAGTCCTTTCCAAACAGGAACCTACACTGATTTCTTTCTTCTGCCTAGTTAGAAACACATGGGTGTTATTTGTTACATATCCGTGGAAGAGGGAGGAGGAGCCCAATGGTTTAAATTAAGGGAGAAAAATATTTATAGAAAATCTAAAGTTTTTTAAATTTTATTTTACAGAAGGTTCTCTGGTATTCCATGGCAAGGAGAATATGCTCCAAGCTCCAGCATGCTGGTAGAGGGACTCGATGTGCAGATTGCCAAATCTTCATGTATACAAAAGGCAGTCAGGTCAGTGTTGCCTCAGCTGTCAGGATGTTTTGCCAGTCCGCTGCTCTGTCCCATGCTTCAGTTTACCTTAAGGCATCCCTGGTGCATTGGATTTTCCAGCTGAGATGTGTTGAAAACTCTTGATTGTTGGACCTTTGCTCTGGTATGATTGGCTTCGCACCAGAACTGATTACACAATGGCCTTCTGATTTGAGCCAGTACTGACACAATAGTTTCTGCAGAATTAGTGTTGATTTACTATGGTAACTCAGAAAGAATGTGCAAACTAGACCTGACAGCACCAATCCCATACATTTAAAGTTCTCACAAGAAAACTTTCAGATGCTTTGTTGGAGCAAGGAGAGAAGTAGGTTGCAGAAGAGGGAACAAATGTGCCTTCTCTTTTTCACCTTTCAGGATGGCGATGGCCACACTTATCGGCACTCCTGCAGCCTCCCTTCAACCATCGTTTTTATTTTTCACCGTTTTCGCTAGGAATTATACCAGCAGGGGCTGCCATAAGGATGCCACTCAAAACAACATCCCATTGTATTGCAGTGCCATTTTGGTCTTTGTTGGGCACTTAAAATGGTAACTGTCAGCCCACTAAAGTGGGAGAGTGTTGCTGGAAGTGCTGTTGACATGACGCCAGACCTCAAATGGAGACAAAAAGCATCCCCAATTTTAAGACCTCCCAATGGGGACACCAGAAGTTGTAAAGTTAGCTCTAAAAATGAACTAGATAATGTTGCATGTTAGAAAATGGAAAATTAATTTGCAACCCATAAACACTAATATTTGAATTGGGGGGGGGGGGAGAGAGATTGAGTTATAATTAACTCATAATGTTAGGGTTGGGCCAGACCATAATAGGATTTTTGCCTGGGAATGGTGCAAGTCCAACACATTTCATAGCTGACAATTTGGAGAGGGCTGCCTCAAAGCATGAGATCCAATTATACAGCCTCTTCAACTCAGTTTATCACTCATCTGTATATTGGTTTTCTTTCCATCCCTATCCATAAGAATGTTTCCCTTACTATTCAAATATCTTATTTGTCTAACATTAACAAGGAGTAATCTGTTTCAGTTAGGTAGATTAGTGTCCATCGCAGGTGTAGCAATAAGCTTGTTGTTGTGTGCTTTCATGTAATTTCTGACTTATGGGGACCCTAAACTAAAGGGAACCTATCATGGAGTTTTCTGGAACTGTGATGGTGTGACTCCCTCAAAGTCACCCAATAGGTTTCCATGACCAAGTGGTGAAACAAACCCCAGTCTGCAGAGTCCTAGTCCTATGCTCTAACCACTATAACATATTGGCTCTCATAAGCAGACAACTAGAAGAATCCATTGGTGAATCCAGAGTGTAGAATTCTTAATCTGAAATTTTTAAGAGCATATGAAGAATATTTTCTGCACAACTGAACAGCTGCATCCTTTCTGCTATCTCATTCCCAGTTAAAAAGAGGAGTCTGCAAAGATCAGTGGCAGAGCGCAGGTTCTGTATGGAGGAGCCAGAGATATCCAATTTAGTCTGTGGAATATTCAGTTTTAAGGATCAGGCATCTGACAAGCCCACACTTCTCTGGACACATATTACCTTAACCATTTAATTAAAAGGGTGTGAATAAAAAGAAGAAGGAGAGGGAGAGAATGTAAAAACACACATGTGGGGAGAGAAAGAGGCCAAGAGAGAAAGAAATGGGGAGTGGATATGAGGAAAAGTGAATTATCCAAGTGTGTAGCACTGTTTGAACAAGATTACAAAGGCACTCATTGCAGCTACCACCAAATAATATACAGATTGTATATTATATCATATTATACAATAGAAACAAGTCCAGAATATAATCTATAGAGGAGGAGACACTAGTGATGAGAGTCACAATGCATTCTGCCACCAACGCTCCAGAAACAGTCCAAATGCTTTCTTTCACTAAAGCGGGGCACCAGCCTTTCAGGCCTAAAAGGACTAAAACTATTATCCATCTTTTCTTTTCTTTTCTTTTTTTGGGTGGGTGGGTGGAAGGAGTGCTTTCCCAAACTCATCTCTTCTGCTTGTGTTGTTGTTGTGTGCCTTCAAGTCATTTCTGACTTATGGTAACCCTAAGGTGAGAGCCTTGGATGATGACTTTGGAGACCAGGGTTCGAATCAGGCATGTAAACCCACTATGTGACTTGAAGGCACACAACGACAGCAACAAGACAAACCTATCATGGGGTTTTCTTGGCAAGATTTGTTCAGAGGAGGTTTGCTGTTGCCTTCTCCTGAGCAAGCCCAGCAATTCTGTTCCTACTGGGGCTCCATAAATGTCTTTCTCCTCCTCCCCTTGCCTTGCAACACTCCCTGCTGCCTTCCCTGTGAAATAACACAGAGCCTGCCTTACATCTGAGCAGAGTGATGTAGTTCCTCCACGTCTGATATTTCTTCTGTGACAGCGGGATTTATTGTTATTTTATTTTTCTGCAGACTGTGACAGAGTGGGAGTGACCCAGCTTAATGAATGCCAACCACTTCTAATGACCTAATTCACTGAAACCTATTCTTAACTTCAGAGTTAATTGGGGAGTTTACTGAGTTAAGGGGAAATGCTAGAAAGAGTTGAATCATTAACTTAATGAGTTAATTCGCTTGTTAATTCTAAGCTTTTGGGAACACCCCGCTTTGCTCAGCCCTAATTTTAACACAGAACTGTCCCATTTATGTAAGGAGAGGAAGCAAAGCCTGCCTTAAACTGCAAATGGGCCACACAGGAACACAAAATCTTTCTCTCGGTGTCATAGGAGGTAAGTCAGACAGTGCTACACATGGTTTTCATGCAGAAGGTCCTAGGTTTGGTCTTTGGCATCTCCAGTTAGGGCTAACTGGATCCCTGTTGGGCTGCTGCCAGTTAGGGAGATAATCATCATCATCATCATCATCATCATCATCATCATCATCATCATCACCATCACCACGTTATTTATATCCTGCCTTTTCCCCAATGTGTACTGTTGTATTGTTTTGCCTTCAGGTTGCTTCTGACTTATGGCGACCCTAAGGCGAATGTATCATAGGCTTTTCTTGACAAGTTTCTTCAGACGCGGCTTGCCATCCTCTGAGGCTGAGAGACTGTGACTTGCCCAAGGTCACCCAATGGATTCTCATGGGTGAACATGGATTTGAGACCTGCTCTACAGAGTCACAGACCAATGGCCAAACCGCTACACCACGCTGTCCCTCTTTTCCCCCAATACTGGGACTCAAGGCAGCATGAAAAAGATTACAGCTAAAAACATACCAAGTCACCCTTAACACAGAATTAAGCTATGAATCATAACTAAAAACATATCCTCTAAAGTAAAACAATACCATTTAAAACAAAAGTCCTGTCTGAATAAAAGTCTTCACCTGCTAGTGGAAGGAGAGCAAGAAGGGAACCATTGCAGACTCCCTCGGGAGAGTGTTGCAAAGGGTAGGAGCAGCCACTGAGAAGGTCCACTCTTGTGTTTCCACCAGCCATGTCAATAAAAGTAGTGGTCCTGAAAGGAAGGCCTTTCTTGTGGAGCTCAAGGCCTAGGAAACTTCACAAGGGGAGATACAGTCCATCAGATAGCTTGGACCTAAGCTGTGAAGATATTTATAGGTCATAACCAGCACATTGAATTGAGCTAGATATTGAGCTGGGTTGACCAGTGGTAGTTCCTTATATTCCTGTCCAGTGAATCACCCTGCAAAATCTCTTGTATGAGGAGAAAGTGGAAGAGAAAGCATTTGGGAGAGGTTGGTACTTGGATGGGAGGACACCAATGAATACTAGGTGCTGTAGACTATATTTCAGAGGACTGGCAAAACCATCTCTGGGTCTTCCTTGCCTAAGAAAACTCTATGAAATGCATGGGGTCACGAATCAAAAACATGCTTCAAAAGAAGGGATGCTCTTGTTATTTGCATACACTATGTTTTTTTTAAAGTTGTAGCTGCCCACCAACATAAATGCAAGTAGGAGCATGTCACAGATTCTCATGGACCAAATCACACGCCACTTCACACACAAACACACACACAGCAACATGCAGTGCACAAACATGAAGCATAGCTTATGCAACACATTACAAAACACATCCAGAAAGAAATAGAAGGTGGATTTATGGGAAGCAGATTGTGGAGATGAGAATGTCTTAAAATGGTTTTAAGAATTTTGGATGTGACACCAAAGGAGATTTTTCCCCCCCTCAAAAATGTCTTCTGGAACTTGTCCCTGTCATTACAAATGGGAAAAATGAACAAAGCAACACATGATCTCATACAAGCAAAGGCGGCTGAAGCTTAAGACATTGGAATCCAAAACTAGTTATGGTGCCACTGACAAACTCCTTTCTCCTACACTCAGCAATTTCCCATATGATAAGTGTGTTTCTAATCTTTGATCAAATCGTCTGTGGAGACAAGCATCCACAGTGCCACCAACTGGCCCAGCATCTCTTCATTGCCTTGGGACCCATTTGAGCTTAAAGGGGGACAAAAACATTTAGATAGTTAGCTAGATCATAGCCAGAGAGTTCAGCACTTTTGGAATAATAAGTTACAAAGAACTAATAATGTGTAATTAACTCTTTTGCAATGACAAAGGCATAGCTAAGGTTATTGCCATGATCCAGAATTAGTGCAGTTTGATACTTCTTTAAGTGTCATGGCTTCATCCCATGGAATCCTCGAATTTGTAGTTTGTTGTGACACCAGAGCTCTCTGACATAGGAGGCTAAATATCTCACAAAATTACAAATCCCAGAATCCTATAGCATTGAGCCATGGCAGTCAAAGTGATATCAAACTGCTTTATTTCTGTAGTGCAGATTAGACCAAAGATAGTGTCCAGTTGTGACTCACCAAGGGATAATTTCACTCCTTTTTTCACCATAACTATAATTTAAGTACAGTAGGCACTTTGCTGGGGTTTCGTACCAGACCCTTCATGGAGGCCAAAATCCATGTATGTTCAAGTCACATTAAATACAAAGTAAAATGGCATCGCTATGGCAAAATCAAGCTTTGCTTTTTTGGATTTTATATTTTATACTAAATATAAAAAAAATTATTTTAAAAAAAATCAAACCGTATATGGTTGAACCTGTGGATAAAGAATCTGTGGATACAGAGGGTCAACTGTGCTCTTATAGTTAGAAGGATGTGGACCTACTGAATGGTGTCAGCAGAATACCACATGCTGGCTCATTCTATACTGCATGCTATTGTCCCATGCTTTGTTCTAAGTGTTCGGATAATGACCAGAGCTTACTTATGCTCTCAGAATCCATGGGATACTCTGGGAGCTCTAGTCCAAAAAACAGCTTTTCAAGCTCTAGTGATTATGAAGTAGAAAGGAGCAGAATGGGTTTTGTACCATAGGCGATGAGCATTTAGGAGTTTGCAACAGCCAACGTGGCATAGTGGTTTGAGTGTCGGATTGAGACTCTGGAGACCAGGGTTCACTTTCCCTTCTCAGCCATGAAACCCACTGGCTGACCTTGAGCAAGTCACATACTCTCAGGGGAAAGCAATATCAAATTTCCTCTGAACAAATGATAGTGTGATGTTGGAGGCTTTCTGCCAGCATCCATAGTTTTTTGTGGGTTTTTCAGGCTATGTGGCCATGTTCTGGAAGAGTTTATTCCTGACGTTGCACCAGCATCTGTGACTGTGGCTGGCATCTTCTCTGATAGCCTTTGGGTCACCTTAAGTCATAAATGACTTGAAAGCACACAATAACAACACCAAGTAACTGCTTTAGTTACTTCCAACAAACAAGATTTTTTTAAAATAAAAAATGTGACCATAAAATTTAAAATTGTAACTATAGCAGTAGTGAATGGGAGTGACAAGACCGGGATGGCAAATGCTGACACAGAACTGTGCGCAAGCTGGATCTTTGCTCCGATCTGGCAAGGCAACTGCTTATGTTCTCAAACATTCTCAGAATTTACTCTTCCTGGCATAGAAACACTCCAGCCCAAATGCCCTCCTTTTAATGCCATCTTCCCACTTGTATCCATGCTTCCATTGGCCTAGGGGTGTTCTTCGGAGCTTCCTCCATTTACACCAGGTTTCAAATTTGACCCTTGGATATTACATTCTACCTCATCCTAGTAACGCAGGGGGAACATATGGCTGTTTCAACCAGCTGTGGGTGGGATGACCAGGAATCCCAGCCAATCCAACTGTGGCAGCCAGACATGCCACTAGCTGGCCATTTTCTCTAGAGACTGGCTAAGTGCACTGGTGAGTGGTGATGAGTTGCACAGAGATGCTGTTGTCTACTGCTCTCTGGCCTCATCCCCAGGACCCAAAGGAGCTGCCATCTCATAACATAGTTAACCCCTTTTACAAGCCTCCAAGGGTTGGAGGAATGAGATTAAGATTGCAATCCTAAATCCAGTTACTAGCATGTAGGCAACCACTGGGCATGATGACATTTAGTGCAAGGTAAGTGTATACACAGTTAGACAGCCATGTCACAATCCTATGCATAATAAAATACATTTATTATGTATTTATTTATTGTTATTTATTATATTTTGCAACAAATCCAATGAAAGACAAAATAACAGCAACACAGAACATTAACTTACACTGTGCTGTCACCATTTCTCTGTCAACAGAAAAAAATTAACGTGCAAAGTAAGAATAGCAAGAGGCGACATAAAAGAAGATTATTTGGAAGCAATTTATTGTTTGTATTACTCAAGCCAATACTGAAGTTAAACTTCCTTTGGACCAAGAGAGATTTTGGAAAAATTATTATTGGAGATTATGATTACTATATAAACAATATGTAACTATTTGGAAGACAATTTATATTTATGGTGATTGAAAAGGATAAGGTTTATGACTCCATCATTTGGAGATGATGGAAGAAAGGGACAGAATGAGAATTTCTTCTTAAATTACAATATCTGTTTAGAGGTGTATCCACACTGCGGAATGAATGCAGTGTGACACCACTTTAACTACCATGACTCTGCCCTACAGAATCCTGGGTTTTGTCGCTTGTTCAGGCACTAGAGTTCCCTGGTAGACCTTGCTGAATATCTCATCAAACTACAGTACAAATCCCAGGATTCCACAGGATGGAGCCATGACAGTTAAAGTGGTGTCAAACGGCTGTATTGCTGCAGTGTGGAAGAGGTGTAGGAAGAAAGAGTTACTGTAGATATCACAATAATAATTTTCAAAGACATAGCTGTGTTAGTCTCTTGTAGCATAAAAAGGAGGGACGGAGGAGCAGGAGGAAAGAAGGAATGGAGATGCACATTTAAGAGTAATTGGCTTTTATTTTATCATGAGCTTTCGTGGCTATAAATTGACTTCTTCAGATGCAGGTTTATATCCATGAAAGCAAATTTATATCCTCCCCTTCCCTTTCTATTCATCATAATTGACTTTGGTGACAGTAGTAAAGTTTGGCAACATTCGTAGGGTCCCATATTCCCCATCTTGATATGAAAGAAGATGGGAGAGGAGTGGCAATCTTTCATTAAAATAGCCCTTTAAAATTTACCAGAGGCTTTCTAAATATATTGTCAATCCTCCATATCCATGGATTTTGCATCCCCAGATTCCACTATCCATGGCTTAAAAATGTTCGGGGGGGGAATCACAAAAGCAAACACCGATTTAAAAATAAGAGACACCGTTTTACTATACCATTGTATATCATGGGACTTGAGCATGCACGGATTTGGGTATCCACAGGGGGTCCTAGAGCCAAACCCCAGTGGATACCAAAGGGCCCATTGTACTTAAAAGAGCCTAAATCATTTCAGAGCCAAAGTAAGGGAGCTTTCCTCTCGCTCTCTTTGTATTTGAGATAGCTTTAGAACAATTGACAATTCTTTCTCCACTCTGCAAAATCTGGAATGAAGCCACCAATGTGGGTGTGCAAACGGAGACGTTCCTAGGGGAATGGCAGTCTCCCCTCTTTGCAATGTTCCACTGGTTGTTAGTCAGGGTCACTACTATTTCTGGGGTTTCTATAGCAGAGAAGAAGAGGAGGAGGATGGGGAGAGAAAGGCAGTGGGGAGTGGTTGCCCAGTGAGGCGAAAAGAGCATTTTCTCAGATGAGCAGATGAAAAGAGTGCATCAGTTCATCCAGCAAATTATCTTTCTTCTATTCCTTTCTTTCTCTTAATGAATCTGCTTGAGTAGTGCCCCTAGCCACTTGCTGACCAGAATTTGAATGGATCTGATTTGTGAAAGAAATAGCTAAAATACTAGGGTGGCTAAGTGTCCTACTGCCCTCAGGATGGTCTTCTCTTGAACCACATGTTTGAACGGTTGTCCAGTCTACCATCATTTTGAAAGAGAGACCTGGGACCAACGAACCGAATCTGAGCAGGCACACAGTCCCTTGCCCAAGTCTTCTCCATTACGGAGAAATATATGAGAAATATATGGCATTTCTATTGAATCCGTGGTGATCATTTGCATCCTTGTACCTATAGATTAGCATATGCATGTTTTATGCAAATAGTTGTCCTCTCTTACCCTCTCTTTGAAAGAAGCTTTTCCTCTGTTCTGGCAATGCATGAATAATGAGAACATCGAGAAAATGCTAAGAAAATGCAAGTGGTGCTTTGCTGGATCAGAATAAATCCAGGCTGTCCTTGTCCAGCGGCTTCCCATGCTGTGAGGGTTTTCATGCTTTTGTGGTCTTCTGCTGTCACGGCTACAAAGAGAAATTGCGACTCACCTTCCATGCTTTGTCAGATAGAAACCTTGTAAGTGTGTGCAGATCCTGCCATTCTTATTTATGCACTGCCAAAAAAGGGGGGGATGCATTATCCCAGTAAAAGAGTACATATATTCGCTTATATTATTGTATATAACATGCATAGAAGAATGAATACAAGGACATGCTGAACGTATACATAACTAACCACATTGTCCTACAACTGCTCAGTTATGGATGGCATTATTTATTTATTTAGTGCTTTTATACTTTGCTGTTCAACCAAAAATGCTCCCAGATCAACTTACAAATTGTTAAGTTGATGCTTCCCTGCCCTTAGGTTTACAACCTAAAAATCCTGAATGTTTTCAGAGACCACAGCATTAACAAGTGGCATCACCAACCACTTGGACCAAGGTAGGATGGAGTTGTGCCTAGCTGCTGTTATTGCTTTAGAATACAATTCTGCTCACTCTTTTTAATTCTCCAGGCTAAACATGCCATTTTATTAGCATCTTGCCTATTTTAAAAATATGTGCTAAAATGTTTCTTTCATCGAAATGCTAATGGTAGGATTAAAATATTGTAATGGATGTTTCCCCCTGGGCACAACTGGAATATGCTGCCTTGGAGAGTGGTGGAATCTCAGTTTTGGGGGTCTTTAAACAGAGGCTGGATGGCCATCTGTTGGGGGTGTTTTGACTGTGTCTTCCTGCATGGCAGGAGGTTGGATTGGATGGCCCTTGAGGTCCCTTCTAACTCTATGATTCTATGATTCCTCTCTTACCACTTACCCACCCTATCCGCCAAAGCATTCTGGTGTTCTGTGCCAGTCTGCTGTGTATTTCTGCAGCTGGGAAATCCTTCTGGATCCTGACAAACTCAGCTTGCATGTGCAAATTAAACAAACAAAGCAAAACAAATAAACAAAGCAACATCATTATCATCTCTCATCTTGCAAGAAAAATGCTTTAGTAAGTAAGTGAATGGAGAAAGGCTTTCAAGTGATCAAAGAAGAAGCTGTCGCAAAGTTATGTTATGTCTCTACATTATGCATCATACTTCTTTGTGTGTTCACAGGATACCTTCACACATCTGGACCAAACCAGTGGAATCGTATAACGTGTTGATGCATTCATACTATGTCATCCCATAGAGTCTCATCAAAACCATGTTTGATTTGATTCCTGAGAATAGTCAGGTATTGATGAACCTTTAAACAATGGTGGAGGTTCAGGGGCTGAATTGGCCTCCCCCAGAATCCATCACAATCTGCACACATAGACCCCATGGCCAAAGGAATTAGCAGTTTGGTGCAGGAAGCTGGTTTTGCAAATGTCCCACTGAATTTCACCAGCATGGGCTAGGGCTGCCTTAAGGCTACAGAATCCATGTTGCAATGAAACCTGGCGTAAATGCTGTAGCTGTATACATATTTATAAAGCACTGTAGTAACATTCCCCATAATAGCCACTTCCCTCTCTCTCTCTCTCTCTTTCTTCCTAGCAAACTACAGTGGGATGAGAAGCAGTTCACCCTGTTTGGTGGCCTCCATTTAGTGGGCACAGTCATGCCTCTCCACCTCCAAGGCCTCCAGTGAGAGATTTTGGACAGAGCACAAGGGACTAATGAATAGCCCATTGCATCCCAACCTGCTCATAACCTTAAATTATATGTGTATATGTGAGGAACAGTATTCTGGCCTTTGTGTGAACATGTCATCCAAGTGGCTAATACTTTCTCTACTAGCTCATTTGGGTAGAAAACTGCTAGCTTTTGAGCAAGCAAAAATATAGGATTCTGAGCCACTGGGCATCTCCCGTTGCTCTTCTGAATACAGCTAGCAGGGCCTTTCTGTCTCATTCCTCCCTGTTCTGGCAGGAGATTTCATGTCTATGTGTATTATGTGCACTCAACAGCTCCATTTGTCACATGCAACCTGATCCTAACTCTGAAGGAAGTCTCCAGTGCCCTTGCTGATCTCCAACCTGCGTTGACAGCTCCAGATGAATATTCATAAGGAAAAGACAAGCCTACTTGTAGAACCCTTGAGTCAGCATGTTGAATGAGGCCCAGACCTTTTGGCCTCACTCGGCCCCAGCTGGGAGATCATTTCAAATCTCATTAGTGCAACAGGAACAAGCATCACACACAAGGGATTCAGATGGGGCAGACTGCATAGCTTCCACCTCCAAATGTCCTGTGGATGCTACACTGGTAAAGATGTCTAGCTCAAATGCCATACAATACGGTTTGATAACTGCAGTCAAGGGTAGATCCCTTTCCTCCAAGACTCAGATGAAATAAAAGTTTTGCCCATGCTAGACATTGGGTCCTTCATCAAAATCCAAGGACAAATTTTTCCATCGACCACTTTAGGCAAAGATTCAGCCCATTTGTTCCAGTTTTTACTTCAGTCTGTGAACTAATGGCTGAGATCCTACCTGAAGGAAGCAGATAACACCAAATTAGCCAATACCCCAGAGGACAGGATCAGAATTCAAAATGACTTTAACATATTAGAAAGCTGGGCCCAAACTAACAAAATGAATCTCAACAGGGAGAAATGTATGGTACTACACTTGGGCAGTAAAAATGAAATGCACTGATATAGGATGGAGGTACACCTGGCTTGACAGCAGTGCATGAAAGGGATCTAGGCATCCCAGTGGACCACAGGCTGAACATGAGTCAGAAATGTGATGCAGCACCTAGAAAAGCCAAAGTGGTTCTAGGCTGCATCAGTACAAGTATAGTGTCTAGATCAAAGGAAGTAATAGTGCCACTCTATTCTGCTTTGGTCAGATCTCACCTGAAAAACTGGGTCCAGTTCTGGGCACCACAATTTAAGTAGTATGTGAACAAGCTGGAGCATGTCCAGAGGAGGGTGATCAAAATGGTGAAAACTGTGGAAGCCATGCCCTAAGAGGAACAGTTTAGGGAGCTGAGTATGCTTAGCCTGGCGAAGAAAAGGCTAAGAGATGATATGACAGCTCTGATTAAATATTTGAAAGGATGTCATATTGAGGATGGAATAAACTTGTTTTCTGCAGCTCCAAAGAATAGGACCTGGAGCAATGTATTCAAACTACAGGAAAAGAGATTCCAGCTCAACATTAGGAAGAACGTCCTGACAGTAAGAAATGTTTGACAGTGGAATACACTGCCTCAAAGTGTAGTGGAATCTTCTTCTTTGGAGGTTTTAAAATATTTATTGAGAGTGCTTTGATTGTTTCTTCCTGCATGGCAGGGAGCTGAACTGGATGACCTTTGTGGTATCTTCCAACACCATAATTTTATGATTCATGATAAGCATCCAGTTCTACAGATATACATATTCTGGGGAATGGTGCAACTTTCACACATGAAAGGGAGAATGGGCCAGCTGGGCAGTGGTATGAGGGACCATTCCCAGTCCATTCACCCCCATCCCTGCAGGCAACTATGAACTGGAGCTGCACGCAGGTACCATCAAGCTGCCACTGTGGAGCCTTGGGGAATTCACTGCACAAGGAGGTACTAGATCTTTCATTTTCCAATACTGGATGAGACAGTTTGCTAGTATAAAGCTGGTTATGCTTCCAAAGATCATCAAGAGGTTTCCAGGCATTATTTTTAAAATCATAGAAAAACATGCATTTCTTTCCATACAACATACTTTTTCTATGCACATTTCTTTAATAAATTCATTCTCATATGCAGGTTTCCCTAATCTGTATTTTTTTCAAAATATGTCATTTTGGAGCCAAGAAGTTAAAAATTTTGGAATGTGCAAACCAATCCAAGACAGCATTCTAATGCACACATTAGTCTGAAAAGTACACATTATTTTGCTTTGCTTAAGAATGCAGGTGAAATAAAATTATTCCTCCATGCATGCCCCCCCCAACCTATGCTCTGCTTGTCTATTTGTAAATACATCAAATGTTTCTGAAATTCCACCCGTCTCCAGTGCTCTCTCCTTCAAAGGAAACCAATATCAATAATATAATAACAACAGGTAGGAGCATGAGGATGAAAGGGAATTGACTGAAAATAATAGGGATGGGAATCAGGAGCAGAGTTTTAAACACTTTTCAGGGTTTTGATCTGATTTTAATGTTTATTCTTCTTGCCTTTGCATTTATTGTTACCTGTTCAAAGCCTCTCATATTGGGCAGGTTCAATGAGCTGGATAAACCTAAAAAAATTCAATATGCTAGGGCAGCTGGTAAGCATAAGGGGACAGATAAGCAAATCATAGCGATTAAATAGATGCACTTGGAAGTCATGCAACTTCTGTGTTTGGGCACCACTCTGGGCACTGACTGGGCATAAATCGTCTAATTCAAGGGAGGAAGGTACAAGAAGAGCAACTTGGCTTTGTCTCCCAGCTCTTCCAATGCCACTGTTGAAGAAGTCAGGTTTGTCCAGCCTTGGGCTGTGGCTGCAAAGGCCGGTTGCACTGGCAAGCAAATCCCCACCATGTGTCCCCTTGCCAGTTGTGGTGCTGCAGGCTGCTTCACAGCGGCAGGAGGCACAGCTGACTGCTGGCTGGCTATGGGCTGCTTCGCTAGTGCCAGATGGTGGATGAGATTACAAGAAATTTGATTTTGAAATAATCCATAAACCTGGCTGAGCCCACGTCGTTCATATGCATTATCTTGTAATCCCACCGAAGCGAACGTTTTTGGAGGAAAGAGACTAATTCCCCCACCCGGCGAGGGCTTTAACAAGCTCCAGATAATCCCTTTTTTGTTGGAAGGTGCTTACAGGGAACCTGCAAAGGCAAGGGGTTCTGCCAACGCCGCAATGGTGAGCCAGTGGTAATGCTAGGCATGGCTGGTCTGGGGCAAAGGAAGACAGAACCAAAAAGGGTGCAGAAATTCCATCCGTTTCCATTTTAGTGCAAACTTAACTTAATTTGTACTTTGCAAACCACTTTGCACGCTGCAACACAGTTGTTGCTCTATGTGCACTTCTCCCAGCTGGGTGTTGCAATCCTGCAATCAAAATATGCATTTAAAATGCATCTGTTAGAGGAAAATAGGCACAAAAATGCACTGACTGTTGGAAATAGCTTAGAAAGCCACATTATATTGAGGAAATTGACTATATTTCGGCAAAACTGAACAAAAATGGCTACAGTGGGAGAAAAATGCAGAGGTATTTTTGAGTGAACTGTTTTTGTTTTTAAACTCAAATGACTTTACAGTAAAATAAATTTACATAAATAAAGCTTAATAATAATAATAATAATAACTTTAAGAATGCTGTTAAAATCAGAGCTAGTTGCAGATTTGAAGTGATCCTCAAT
>NC_056527.1:163130348-163148952 GCF_019175285.1 Sceloporus undulatus | reverse complement strand
AATGTCCCTTCCAATGAAATCCTCTTTATATCAGCAGGTAGGGTTGCCAGATGTCCCTTATTTGAGGACCAGAAAGCTTGACGCTTATTGGGCTGGCAGGTATCTCTTAGTAGAAGGGATCTCCTCTGTTTGTGGGTTGGAAAGCTTTTCCTTTTATACAGACTGAACAAGATGCCACAAATTCTCATATTTGAGGATGTGGGTCCATCGCGTAATTTATGAAGGTGGGCAATAGGTTAATTTTAGAGAGAAATTTGTGCCTAAGTGAACTGAAATGAATACTTCCTTTTGATATTTTGGTAAAAGACAAACTCTTAATGTCTACTGTCTGATTTATAACCCTGTGTGTAATGAATTCCAGCTGTCCCTTATTACAGTCTTGGAAAAACTGGCAGAACTAATTGGCAGGTTGGGATGCAAAGTTATTTCAGAGTGGTGATAGCAAGGATAAGCAACCGCAGCGGTTGCTTCATCAATGCTTGTTAGAGTTGCCAGCAAAAAGAGGAACAAGGCTCCTGTCCCTTGAAGAGTTGCGTAGAAGAAGAAATTGCAGTGGGTGTTGCTTGTGTGAAAAGCATCGCCTGCTGAGATTCCCTCTTCTACACATAAAGCTGCCCTTTATTTCACCTGGCAACTCTAGTGCTGGGGAACAAGCTGCTATTTAAATCTTGTGCAATGCTTCCCAGATTGATTTTATTCAACAGCACTATGGGAGATTCAAGTGTCAGGTTCCCTGATTGACCCATTTTGGGGAAGACCAAACAGTCCTGGCTAGGTATGCAAAAGTGGACCCCTTGCCATGCTTTAGAGGACAGAGTTTTGTAATTCTGGGGTTTGTCGTTATATTTAGCCTTCTCTGTAATAAAGCTCTGCTGCCAAAACAAACTACAAATCCTAGGTTTGCATAGGATGGAGTCATGACAGTTACAGTGGTATCAAACTGCACTAATGCTGCAATGTGGCAGTAGTCTTAATGGCATCACCAGGGGCTGTTCAGAGCTCTTAGGTTTTGGCCCAGAAACCACAGGGCCTGGGATGATCTTGAACTGGCAACACTACTGAGAGACCATATGTAAGGCCCTTGGGACCTTCATGTGGTCCAAAGCATGGGTAGCGCACCAGTTTACTAGAGAGTTGATAGTCAAGGCCATAAATAGTAAAGCCAATAAAGACTTAAGATCATTTGGTACGTTTGCTCAGTTTATCCAAATCCCTCAGATCTCTCCAAAAAAAGTCCTATGTAATTGACTATATATGGCCCACCCCCTGCTTGTTAGAAGCATCCATGACAGATTTGGAGCTGGCTCAGCAGCTCCTAATTGCTTATCCATGGAACTTGCCACTGAGCAAAACAGACAGCTTGAGATGCTGGAAGAAGACTGAGCACCAAACCAGCTTCCTACATTTTATATTAAAACAGAGAAAGTGGGGCAGGGAGAGATGGGAAGAGGGAAGGAAAGAAGAAGAGAGAAAGTGTGTGTGTCAAGTGCTTCCGATATTGCTGGAGCAATTGTCACCTCCCAGCCTTGTGAGATGTAAGACCTGAATTATTTCTCAGCCAGTAGTTCCTCCTCTGAATGCCATGGAAACCACCCTGTTCCAGCAGAATCTTGGTTCAATGAAAAGAATAAAACATGAAGCTGTTTTTACAGGCAGTTACCACACCGCCACTCGCCGCATGTGCGAATTGGGCCGATAGTGTGTCTGTCCTTCAGTGTCCCAAAGCTGAACTCCCAAACTCTCCATCAAGTGGCTGCTACAAATGCTGCATCGTCGCATCCTGAAAGGTGTGTGGGTCCCAGGTAGATTTTTGACCCAAGATTTTGCATGGGGGGAAATGATTTCTGGAGAAAGTGGAACAAATGTTCTAAAGCTTTTCTGGTTGTTCCAGTTTTCAGATTAAAGATTGGGTCTTTAATGTCAGCTCAATATGCACATGTTAGCAGGTGATGACTGTCTGCTCCATAACATGAAACGCTTCCTGTATTTCTTTGTATACATCAATCTGATACCAAGGTACAAAACCACTGACATCTGTGACTTTAGATTCTTCCCCGAAGTGGATTTTTCTACAAAAAAGCAGAATTGCCCACTTAACAATATGGGCAATATGCAAACCACCCCTTTTTGCAATGTAAAAATATTGTGGGGGGAAAAATAATAATTCTTGTTTATTATAAATAATACACACATTTATATTTTCCTTTCCCATACTACCTCTTTTCTTTGTTGCTAGAGCCAGTTTTCATATAAACTACCTTGAGCAAGCTCACCTCCTTTCCTGTCTTATCTCAGCACCTATGTGAGATCACCTTTCTAAATCATACTATCAATACTATACTAATCATAGGCCCCATACAGACAGGCCAATATAAACTGCTTCGGGTCACTTTGGAGGTATGCTGTTTAAATGATGCATGCGTACTAAGAGTCCAGAAGCTGCGCCAAACCACGATCCAGTCCTAAAGACTGGAGCACAGTTTTGGCACAGCTTCTGGACCCTTAGTATGCATGTATCATTTAAACAGCATACCTCCAAAGTGACCCGAAGCAGCTTTATTTTGGCGTGTCTGTATGGGGCCAAACTCAGCTCCTCCTTTAAAATCATACTATCAATACTACATATCCCATGAACACATAATCCAACATATTATGGCAGTACAAAAGCATGTGCTACTCCTGACTATTTTCCCCTGGATGTTATAGAACACCACATTACTTAAACTTTATAAAGATAAGCTGCGATAAATTAGTGATGTAATATTTTTCCATTGTTTATTTGAGACCTTACTTAAGGCTGTTCAGTATGTACAGTTTGCTAAAGCTTTCTAGTTATATCTTTTCTTTTCCCCTTACAGGTTACTGATGTGCAGGAGTGCTTATGTACCTTGATGATAACACTACACAGAAAAAACAGTCTGACTGGTTTGATGATGAATAATGATCAAAACATTTTTCTGTGCAGCGGTTTGAGTAATGCACATACGCACTCCTGCATGTCCTTGTAAATGGAGAGTCTCACTAAGTAAATACTGTGGCAAACTGTGCATGTGCCAATTCTGACATTAACTGAAGACATTTTTCAAATTAAACCAGAAGGCAAGTGGAGCAGAACATGGAGAAGAGTCAATCCATGGAGCAGTAACAAAATGGAATGTGCAATACTGGCTCATTCCTAAGTAAAATACCACCCTCCTTCCAAATGACAGCCAACTTAGATGTGGCTCATGTCAAACACTTTAGATGTCAGCCTTGCCATGCACGCACTACAGTCCAAAGTGGAAAACAAAGCATGATGACGGCATACTCGCACATGCATGTGCTCCTAATTCTGCTCTAATTGGGAAATGTAACCAGAGCTTGGCTGAGAATTTTGTTAAAAAATAACAACGCTAGAGGTTTCGTGGAGCTTTGCCAGTCAACTCTTGCCACCTAGTGGCACAGAGAGATTTGATGCGCACATTTTAGCAGTTAACCTTCAGCAGAACATTAGGTCAAACTCAAAAGCACTTCTCAAATCAAGCCAAAAATATTCTGGAACCAGACGTATAATTCCATAATGTAATGGTGTAAAAATAGGTCTTTAAGATCCAAGCTGAAGGTTTTCAATTTTCTTCCATTTCACAGGACATAAGAACTCTGGGTTACCCAAAGAAATTGACTGGTAATAGGTATGGGATCGGATGGGGTGAAAGGGGGAAGTGCTTCTTCACACAACCGCTAATTAACTTAAGGACCACCATCTTTTAAAAGAATTAGATAAATCCATGAAGGAGATGTCTCCTAAGGACTATTATTAGCCTTCTCACCTAAATAGCAACCATGTGTTCAGTAACCATGCTCAGGCGCACGGTACTAGTCCTACCAAGAGGCAGAGGGCAACACACAACTCTGGCAGTTACATAGCAGGAGGCAAAGATGAGGTGGTCAAGGACATAGTTGTGCACCATATGTCTTGTCTTGAATTTCTGTGTACTTTCTGCAGTGGATGATGTTGTCCCATTTCCGGTGATCAATTAGTCCTCAGAAGAAGGAATCAAGGATAATTCAACTGCCTGTCTTGACATTTTCTATGGATAACATAGAAAGAGGATGACATCTTCTGTGGTATGTCTGGTGCAAAAGAAAGGGTTTTCTTGGGGCTCATCTACACTGGCCAGAATACTCCGGAGTGCACCCAGCTCTCTACCCCAGAGACGATGGGTAGCTGCCCTCCCATGCATTCATTGCCCAGAACAACTGCTGATGTCAGAACAAGGTGCCCAACTATGTTATCAACTTCTGGGTGACTTGTTCTGACCTCAGAGCAACTTGCGCCCACAGCTGTGGCACTGAGCAATTTGCAGGGACCATGAATCAAAAGCAACCACTGTTGTTGCTGAAATTCTGTAGAAAACCCACAGCAAATTAAGCGTCATTTGAAATGTGTTAGGGGGGAAGAAGCTTCAAATTGGGTGTGGGCATCATGAAGACACTCTGGACCTGATTCGGGACTTTGGACCTGCATTGTGTGAACAGGACGCAGTGAATCCATGGGGAACTCACCCATGTAGACAAGGCCTTCGTGGCTGCTCCCAGGTTTTACTGAGAGTAGTTAGGCTTCTGCCTGTCTGCTGATAGGAAAAGACTCTTGTGTCCAGGCAGAGCTTTGACAATGACCTCACGTACAGCTGAAAAAGCATTTAACTGGATGGGTCCTGTATTCTTCTTTTGTTGTCCTCTTTTTCTTTGCACTTGTGTATTTCACTGCTTTTATTCATCATATGTGCTGTTTTATTGTAAGCCACTTTGACACCTATTTGTGGGAGAAAGGCAGGACGCAAGTCAAATAAAATGAATAAAATCTTGTCCTTCATCAAGGGTAATGGAGCTCAGTCTTTCGGCTTGCCTGCCATGGTTAATAGGGTCTGAGTTGCTTGCCATAGCTTTGTTTGCTTACAACGTATTGTAGGGCACTAATACTGGATAATGGGATATGCAATAAGTAAAGGAGAAATAAGGTTTTTTTTTAATTTTATGGGTGAACGGGGTGTCAGCCGGTCTCAAAATTTGGATTACTGTATGGTTTAATTGTAATGTGTTAATGCTGGTTTCTGTGCAACTTCATCTGAAAGTCTTTCACGTGATCGATGTCATTTGTGCTTCCTGAACTAGATAAGCATGAATCCTGTCTGGGGGAAAAACAAACTTCTCCCAGCTCTGTTTTTAACACAGTTTCAAATACTGATACTAGGCATTTTGGCTCAACCAAATAAACTTTTGGAAGAAATTTCCCCCTCTCGAAATATTGGTCTTAAGAAGTTGGTCCCCTTAAATGCCTCTTACCTTGCAGACTCCACCCTCACTACAAAATAAGAATCATAATAATACTGTTGGCAATGGCCAAATATTTTTAGAAATACAATGACAGCAACAACAGGCCACAAAATGGCAAAACAGAGCAACAGAGCAGTCCTATCTATACATACCTACTATACTCTCGAGTTTAATGGGACTTACAGCTTTAAGGTGCTGGGAATCTAACATATCCCAGCCATAGTTTCAGAGTTTTAAAATTGGGGTGACAGCAAAGGAGGAGGAAGAGAAGGAAAAAGAATTGAAGAGACAAAGAAGGAGGAGAGAAGGAGGAAGATGGTATGAAAGAGAAGGATGGGGAAGAAGACAAATGTAACCAGGAGAATAGGGAAGTAAGAAGGGGGGAAAGGATGAAAGAAGGGGAACAAAAGCAGGTACGGTGAGAGAGAAAATGAGTATAATTAGGGAAAGAGGAGATATTTAGCCAGGAATTTGCATTGGAGAAAGAGAAGACATCATAGAAGGAGAAAAGGATGGGGCGGGGAGGGTGGATGGGAACAAGGACTCTAGTAGCATTATTGAGACTAACTGGTTTAATTCGACATGAGTTTTTGTGGCTACTAATCCATTTTTTCAGCTGCATCGGTGGAATACAATATTAAAACCCAAATATTCAAATATGGTTACATAGTCATGAGGGTGGGATCAGAATGTAATAGGGTACAGAAAGATCTAAATTGTGATGCTAGCTTCAAAGCACTGTATGAAATGATACAGCTTTCAAGTAGCTTTTCTACTGTATAGAGGTGAGAAAGGAATAAATGTATTTGCAAAAAGATGGTTTTCTTGAAGTTAGGGAAGTCACTGAGAATTTTTATTCACACTGCTGTTAATGCATGTAGTGTAAGGTATTAATATATGTAGTGTTAATAAATGCAGTGTATGTTAATATACGTAGTGCAATGTATGTTAACATAAACAGTATCCCAAGAAATCATTATTGCTGTTCGTACCCGTCATGATTAGAATGTGTGGATATATAATGATCCATCTATTCCTCTTTACAATCTTCCTTTGGTTTGGTTTGATTATTTATTTATTTATGTTCAAGAACTGCTACTTGTGAGTTAGAGATTATACATCTGGAAATACTGAAATGCCCTGCTACTGGTTTAGAGGTATTTAGAGGTATCTAATCTCATTCTTACATATTTTGTAAACAAGAGACATGATTTTGCAACAGCATTTTTGGAATAAAATGGGGGGGGGGTGTCTTCAGTAGCAATATTGCAGGTTGGGAGGTAAAGGCTCAAATTCAAGATTGTGACAACAATCCATCCCCCCCTCGAAACCCCCCCCCCTAAATCCACCCTTTCCAGTCTTTCTAAGTGATGGTAGCACCATCAGGTTTATTCCAAATTCAAGTATGGATGGGATGTTATGTAGATAGGGCAATGGATGTGGTGATTGCCTCATTCAGCTGGATGTGAGCATCACTGACAGGTCACCAAAATGATTCAAAACTCAGCAATCACTAAACTGGATAGAGAAAGATATCTTGATGAATTCCTATTTGCTTGGAATTGGAAAACACTGGCTGTCTGGTCTGGCCTGCCCTTCCTCAGCTAGCCTGTTTTTTACATGCCTATTAAAAGTGGATTACATCTAGTTACTTCCCCAGATATTTCACTCTCCCATCCCCTGCAGTTTCAGTGTTGAGGAAAAGAGCAGCTGGGAGGGTAAAACCTAGCCAGATAAATGTAATGTGTGCTATTACGTTGATAAATGAAAGTAAGCGAGCTCACAGCAAGCTGGGAGCATGTCGAGAGCTGGAAGCCCACAAACACATGCAGTTAGTCTTGGCCATGAAGACTCTTGCTGGACCTACAGTGCGGGTGGATATTTAATAGATTCCTAAAATCTAGGTGGGGGAGAAGAAACACAATAGGGAGATAACGCTTCAGATGTGAGAATCAGCTTCCTGAAAGACTCCTGCATTCGCACCCACACAGATTGAAACCAGGGGCCCATTCACACTACACATTTATAGCACAATTATTCCACTTTAAGTGGAACTGGAGGTTGGGGCAGTGGCCCCGTGAGCTATTGACAGCTTCATCCAGTGTACAGGTGTACCAGGCAAGCTGACAAATAATGCAATGTAACAGTTTGGCCTAGGAGAGAGATGGTTAAGAGATGACACGATAGCCATGTTTAAATATTTGTAGGGATGTTATGGAGCAAGCTTGTTTTCTGCTGCTACAGACAGCAGGGCATGGAACAATGGATTCAAACTACAGGAGAAGAGATTCCATCTTGACATTAGGAAAACATTCCCTGTCCATAAGAGCTGTTCACTTGGAATATGGTGGAGTCTCCTTTGGAGATTTTTAAACAGAGGCTGGATGGCCATCTGTCAGGATTGTGTCTTCTTGCATGGAAGGGGGACTGGATGGCCCTTGGAGTCACTTCCAATTCTATGATTCTGTGAGCTTCTCAGAACCCATAGCAACCTGCAAGAGTTGCATAGGGGACATCCCAGGCTTCCTCAGCAGGCTGTTTGGTCTGGAAAGGCATCCACTGATGCTAGAAGTGTTGACAATCACTGCCTTAGTTAGTTGTGCCACCTGCCTGCAGTGAGTGGAGTTTCTTTGTTTGACGGCTCCCATCTTTTTCAGACCATGGATGCCAATTCACAGGGAAAGAGGAAGCATGCTCAGGGGAGGGTGCGAGCCCACCTGGACTCTAGGAAACAGCCAGCAAAATTATTTCCATCCAGAACTCTTTAAGAGTCTCATAATAAAGAATTTCCAACACAAATATATACACACACACACACACACACACACATTAGGCTTCTACGCCTTCTGCTTGGCTGAAGGCTTGCCAAGACAGCAAGAAACTCTTCTCCTCTACTTTTCTTGTTCCAGCAGAATAAGTACAGGAAAAGGAAAAAACAATGAATGGGGCTTGATTGAGCTTGATTTGCTTTTAATAAGAAGATAAGGAGAAGAGGGAAAACAGCAGAGGCCCAGCTAAGTAGTTCCAAAAGGTCCTGCCTTATGAAAAGCCAAGAAAGGAGGGCTATTTCTCCCAATGAAGCAGATGAAGGGATAAATATATATTTCTCTGGAGCATGGATAGTTAACCACTTCTCCATGCAATGAAGGAAGGAATGGATTAAATAGTCAATCACTCATTTAGTCCTTCCATGTAAAAGGTCTAAGGTTCACTCTGTCATAGCGAGAATTTATTGTCAGTCAGTCCTTTCCCAATCTTAAAAGAAAGGTTCCATGCTCCTAAAAGCTGCTCTGCACATCACAGAGATGGACAACCTTTAAGTGTCCTGGTTCAGGTCTTCCTTCCCAATTTCTCATTTGACTCCAAAACGTCCCAGTTTCTCTCTCCTCTTCCTCTGCCACTTTCCTTAGCTTGCTTGGATTGCTGCAAACTGAGGGTTCACTGTAACAATAATGCAATTTGAAATAATGCAGATACATTGTAGGAATAATGCAGATTGACTCCGCTTTAAGTGCTGTAGTTCCATCCTATGGGATACTGGGATTTGTAGTACAAGGTCACTAGCCTTCTCTGGCATAGAGTGCTGGTGCCTCGCAAAACTGCCAATCCCAGGCGTCTGTAAAATGGAGCCATGGCAGTTAAAGTGGTGTCAAACTGTATTATTTCTACAATGTAGATGCACCCCAAATTTCACTCAATTCGCAAAGAAACAGACAATATTCCACACAGAAGGTGGTGGAATCTTTCCCCTTTTGATAGGGTCAGAATAAGAGCAAAAATTGGAGGTGGGAAGCCTTGGCTGTGTGACAATAAATTGATTTTCAAGCACACCTTTCTAAAACCAAGGGATGTGAAGTTGTGAATGGATGGCAGAGGATTAGCTGCGACAGTCCCTGCTTAACCAGGACTGTTGGAGGGCATGCTGTCCAGATTGTGGCAGCAACCATCTTTACATAAGGGCCCAACTAAAACCGATAAGGTGCCTTTCTAAAACTTTGCCATTTCCCCTTCTCTCTTAGATCTGGCTTTTCCTTGCTTCTGCACACCCCCCACTCTGCCCCTGACCAGAGCTTTTGTGATATCAGACCTTGGGAAAGTAATTTGCAGTTCTTTGGCCTGAGCTCCATTCCTACTTTTTATTTATTTTTCCCTTCACAGCCTGCAATTGCTCTTGCCTGCCCAGGTCTCAGCAGTGAGCCGACTTCCCGCTGAGCCTCCCCAGGTGTTTCTGGAGCAGAGGAGGGGGGGAATTGTATGCTATAGAAATCTGTTTTATTTATTGCAAGCCTGCAGCTTCTGAACAGCAGTCACTGCCGCAGCAGCCAGACTTTTCTTTTCTAAAAACTTTTCTAAAAGGATGATATGCTGCACTTTAGGCAGCTTGCAGAATGATTAAGAAAAATATTATGACTTCTTTCTTTTCTTCTTTGAAACATAGAGGCCTCTAGCAAGACCAGCTCTCAAGTCGGTTGGCATATTAGCTCCAACAAGCTTCAATTCTCTGTTTGGAAAATCCCTATCCTAATCCACATGTAATTAAAAATGGGTTCTTTCCTCAAGGCTTGATAGAAAAGAAAGCACAAAATTACCACTGAGACAAAGAATAGGGATCCCTCTGAAGATGCCAGCCACAGATTCTGGTGAAATGTCAGGAATAAACTCTTCCAGAACATGGCCACATAGCCGAAAACCCCACAAAAAACTATGGATGCCGGCTCTGAAAGCCTTCAACTTCCCTTTTTTTTACCCTTCTCAATGTTTTTAAATGTATTGTTTAATACTTTTTGAAAAAAAAATTGTCTTATTGACTTCTTTAGCAATTTTGTTTTAATATACAGTGTAAGCTGCTTTGGGGTTCAAGTGGGGGGAAGGCAGGATATAAATCCCACCGACAGAATCATAGTTCCTGACATGCTTACTAGCTAATTTTGTACAGGCTTTGTAATACTGGATGATGGGATGTGCTACACAACTGGTGATGCTGGGTGGAAGGATTGTTTTATGATTGATGGCAACAGATAATGAACAAATGCCTGGATTGCAGAATTCCATCCCCTGAACACTGAGATCAGTTGCCACTCTTGCGGCGTTTAGGATGGGTGGAAAATTTCTCTTTTCAACCTGGCTTTTTAAACAGCTTTGTGTTGTTGTGTGCCTTCAAGTCATTTCCAGCTTATGATAACCATAGGGCAAACCTATCCCAGGGTTTTCTTGGCAACAGTCGTTCAGAGGTTTGCCAATGCCTTCCCCCTGAGGCTGAGAGCATGTGACTTGCCAAGGTAACCCAGTGAGTTTCATGGCCAAGCTGGGAATTGAATCCTGGTCTTCAGTCATAGTCCATCACTCAAGCCACTACACCATGCTGACTCTCCTAAACTGCTTTAATGCTTATTATTGTGATTATAAAATGTTTAATGATTTTCCTGTTTTAGTTTTATTTAGTGGCATTCTCCTTGAGAACAGAATCAAAAGACAGAATAAACAACGAATACACACACACACACATACATTTTAAAATGTTAAAAGCTGTGCTAGAAGTGCCACCTGAAGACATTCTGCTGCCTGAGATGAAGAATAAAATGGCGTCCAACCCCTACACTTCCAACATAAAAATTATCATCAGATGATTCTAAAAGAAAATCCATAGAGAGAGAATAAATGACAGCATTAAATGGAACCTACTTTAAAATACCAGCCACAATATATTACTTAATCCTATTTAATTCAAACCCCACCAATATTAGCAGAGGCTCCGTGATACTGACAAAATGTTTTTTTTTAAAAATCCTGCATTTAATCCTACCCAACAAGCATTTAATCCAGCTAAAAATGCTACCTAACAAGCACTTAATCCTACCTAACAATCCTACCTACTTTCCTCTACACACCTTATTTTATACAAAGATAGGATTGCCTATCTCACACTTAGCCTAAGTGGGTTGCCTATTTTACACTTGCATGTCTTGAATAAAAGTGAACTAGGGCTTGCCCTACCATTAGGTAGTCTGAGGTAGTGGATGCTATAAAGGTGCTCCCCTCTCTTCCTGAACTGGTCGCAGCAATGCTTACCTATTCCTGGACTGGCCATCTTTCTCACCCAGTCACCTTCTGCTACTAAGTCACAGGCAGCACTACTGGGAAAGGACCCAAAGCAGATGAATATGCAGAGAAACAATAAGATCAGGCCACCAACTCCAGTGCCCACTGTGCTGTTTAACAATGCATGCTAGTGCTGCCACCGTAATTTTACTTTTAGCACAATGTCAGGTGTTGGTTGCTTATTTTAAAAAGAAAATTAATGAATTACATCCCTAGCACATGCTCAGTAAAACAGTGAACAAGAAGTAAGAATGTATAAAATAGAGCTGTGTGTGCCACATGGGCTACTTTATGTGCCTGATCCTTGCAGGATGTTTTTCATCTGTGCTTAAGTAAGATTCAACTGCTAGTGCTGTTCACTTCTGTATGCAGAAACAGGACATGGAGGAAAGATGCTCTTATTCTGACCCCTGTCAAGAGGGGCAAGATTCCACCAGCTCCTCTCTAGAATATTGTCTCATTCCTCTTGAATTGAGTGAAATTTGGGGTGCATCTACATGGTAGAAATGCAGCTTGACACCACTTTAACTGCCATGATTTCATCTTACAGACGCCTGGGATTGGGAGTTTTGCGAGGCACCAGTACTCTATGGCTGTTCACTTCTGTATGCAGAAACAGGACATGGAGGAAAGATGCAGGGGAGATGGAATAGGTGGGGAAGGGGAAGCAATCCAACTGGTCAAAGAGCTGGAAAACCCTCCTCTCAGAACAAATTGCTACACCCTTTTGCCTAGAATTGACAGCATAGAGCATATCCGGTCAGCAATCTGCACTTAGTTCTCTAGCTGGAAGAGAGAACAGACTGGTAGTACACAGATAGAAACAATTTGTCTGTACTAGACAAAAATTATATAAATATCCATCCCAACTATCCTGCTGTTATGTACCTGGAGGCGAGATTACATTTTCACTTCAAGAGAGACAACTCTTGACTCCCAATCCCCTATAAAACACTATTGCAAGAGGAAAACTTCCACTTCATTTGCTTCATCAGTGACTGCAAACAATGTCTGATGCAAACACTCATGGGTACAGTTGCTACGAACCACAGACTTAATTGCCTGAGGAGGTAGGACTGTGCTACTGCATGGCTCTCCTCATTAGACTGAAGCCTTTATATTCTGTTAGTCTAGCAACTGCAAGTATTTCCTAGTGTGTTGAGCTGATCATGGCTGGAGGCAAGATTAAGTCTGAAGTTTAAGCAAAGGACAGATTTATCACTTCTTAAACTCTTTATTAAGCACATAAGGTCCTGATTCAAAAATGTTTTCTCCACAAATGCATAAAAAACATACTCAGTGATACCTTCTGCTATGCAAGACTCTTTCTTGCACTCTTCACACTGGGATGGGTCACAGTCCGGGTAATCATAAGTCCACTAAGAAGCGGGAAACCTGGGAGTGGTATTCAGGTCTCAAATAATCTACCAGCTCCCCTTTGCTGACCCATACATAGTCCATTTTGTCCTTGGCCAAGGGCAGATTGCTGTCCTGCAGGAAGGCTTTGAAGAAGAACACCTTGGCCCCCATGCTGTCTTCTGTTCGTGCTGTCCTGGGAAACTTGTATTTGTAAACACCACATGGCGCATTCCCTAGGAACTTGGCCCCCGTTGAGCTTCCTTGGAAGTTCACAAATCAGACAGGAGAACAAAGAAAAAGGAAACATCCATATTAGATCAGGCAATACAGTGAGAAGAACGTAGTCTAGGAACTGTGATCACAGACTTTGCCCAACAACGGTTCTTATCTTGGGCTGGAACAAGTCTATAAGTAATGACTAAAAAACTTGAGTCAGTGCTGTAGTACAATTTAGAATTCACACAGTATGTCAAAAAGTTTCAGGAGGTGTAAGGGTAGAAGACATAAAGTGTTGTGCAATATAAAATTTAAGTGCGTAAGGTATTAATTAAATACATAAGTTGAAACCTGCAGTTCTTAGGCTCACTAGATGTATATTCATATACAGCTTTCCTTACATTAAAACCAGATGGTTTACACCCACCCACAAATAGGTACATAAAACTTGTATGTATGTGTGTGTGTGTGTGTGTGTGTGTGTGTGTGTGTGTGTGTATATATATATATATATATATATATAAATAATTTAACAGATTTGCACTGTGAGTCAATTACAACACAGTAATCACAAACTAGTATGGAAGAGAGTATTTTGATTATGATTTATATAGCATCAACAATGTAAACATGTATTACAGACAATGAGAGGACAACTTTGTCTCCTCAGATAACTTACAATCTAATAACAGACAAGAGAAGAAAACGAAGAGAGAAGAACCGAGGAAGTATATTCCTCCCACCCACCAAACCAAGTCCACACATGTATATCACTGACCTGAGAAATTAAGCAAGGCCCGTTCTGCTGTGGCTCGCAATGTCTCCCCATCTTTCCACTCTGTTTGGGGTAACAGCCAGATCTCTTGGTCACCAAGCTTTTGCTTAACCAGCAGTAGCAGGCTGTGGTCCAGTTTCCTTCTTAAAGACGTCCGATCATTGTTTTTGTCAGCATCTGACAAGAAAGAATGCCACAGTCACAGATGTCAATCCAGAGAAGAAAAAATCCAGATGTGGTTCTCAGACGCTTTGCAGAAGAGCCAGCTGGAACCATACCAAGGAGCCAAGGTGGTCATGGGTTGCCTAGACAACTGGCTCGCTTGATACCACTTCACAGCCTGAATGAATATATCATCTTTTGCACCTTTAGAAAATTGGCAAAATTGTGTTCTCTCTTTTCTAAAAGGTCATTTAAATTGTTCAGTGTCTAATTTCTACATAGCGACTTATTAAAATTGGCTTTTAGATTTCAGGTTCTGACGGGGGGAAGCTTCCCAGGTACTGCAAAATTCTAAATTGCATGACCTTTTGGTAGCACCTGCCGCTAAAAATAAACCTTTTCCCTTTGATAAGTCTCCCGATCAATCTATGGATCATTAAGCCAGAATACTTGGATTTAGCCTGCTTTAATATTGGTTATGGCAACTGGAGAGTTGAAATGTGAGTTTTTAGATGGACTGGGAAAGGGCAGTCAGGTGTTCATTTAGGACTGTATACGGCCGGCTATTTGGTAGCTTCTGGTGAATAGAAATTACATCCAGTTGAATACATGGAAAAATTATACCAAAGTAGCCCAGAAAAAGCAGTTCAGCTTACATGTACAGAACGGCTATTAATCACATTCTCATCATTATCAGCATGTGACTATTTCCTATGAATCTATTTGTAATACTGAGCCAAATAAAAAGGAAACCATTTTTGTTTTGGGACCGGAACCAATTCAGCACCCTTTGCAGTGCATGGCCTGAATCCAATTCCTTGTTCCAATTAGGGTAGATCTACTGAATCAATAAGATTTCGGACTGCGTCAGCCTGACATTCAAGAACTGATTCAATGCACCTAATTTAGGTGTGATTAAACAGGATTCATAGAATCACGGAGCTTGAAGAGACCACAAGGGCCATCTCTCTTCCAACCCCGCCATGCAGAAATACACAACTAAAGCACACATTCAAGCCCCTGTATGTGTGTGATATTGCTTTCTTCCATTTCTGCACAGAAAGCTACACTTATCTTCAGATGTAATCCAGATCCTATTACAGAAAACTAGAGACTCAATAAAAGTAGCTTCCTTCCCAGCACATTCTTCTATGTTCTACTTCTACCAGATGAAATAAACCAGTCGATACCCAACAACATCCCAGCACAAGCATGGAGTCAAACCTGTTATGCGTGGGGCAGGGTTAAACTTCCGCAATTTCTGTTCCCACGCGTCTTCTAGATCTTGGGCCAGTACAATCTCTTTCCCAGTGTCGTCATCATCATCATCATACTTGTCTTGTCTTCTCCTCAGACGCTCTTCCTCTGCCAAACAGCGGATCTCATGGTCAGAATACAGGCTTTTCTCCACCTCAATCTAGACAGCAAAACCAAGAGGTCAGATCTAGAGCCCAGCCAGTTCTGGAAAGAACCTTCTTGGTTTCTCTATTGCTTCGGAGCTGTGGAAATCTGAAAGATGAAGGTTTAGCTAAAGTGTGCAAAATGCAGCACCAATAACTCAAAATTGAGAAGGGAAATGACGGATTCCCAGGCTTCTCCTTCAACATATTCTGGTTTTGTTTGCCTAGAAGTGTCTCTGGAATGGTACACCATGTTCTCTTGCAAAATCAATAGCAATAAGGAAGCACAGCAGAGGGCCTTCTTGGTGGTTCTTCCCCGCTAAAGGAGGATAGGCTACCCACTCCATGTTGCCCTTCTGGCAGTAAGAAAATACTATTTTCTGCAGACAGGTTTTTGCAATGAACTGGTTGCTGAAAAGAAGACATTTAACTGAATGCATTTTCATTTTATTTTGAATGTATTTTAAATTATTTCCTAACACAATAATGTTTTAACACTACGATTAAACATGTTTTGTCGGTTTAACATTTTCTTCTTATCTATACTTGCTTTCATCTGTATTTGTTTTTTAATCTTGAAAACTGACTTCAGTCACAGTTCTGGGAGAAAGGGAAAATATAACGAGAGCAAGAGCGCTCTTCTTGTTGTTTTCCAGATCTTAACATCTTTAATGGCGCATTTCTTATGCTGAAGTTAAGCGTTCCATTACATCCAGGATTCTGTCACAACTACCAAAGTGTTCCAACATAAACAGAGCCTCCTTGTCAGTCCCCAAATCTTTATCACTTTCCCCCATCAAACTGCCAATCTTGATTTGTATACCCCTAAATTGAGGTCTCTGCTATGATGAAAGTAATTCCAGACCAGCATGGTTTCTGGAAACTTAACCCTGTACTGTATTTCTTGTTTCACACTAAAAGAGACTGCCAGCTGTTTGAACCATATAAAAATACAGACACCAGAAATTACCAGCCCCTTGGGAGCCCTCCACCAGCCTCATGTAATTTCGGTCTTTCATCCCATCTCCCTCTTCAGTCGCTCAGCTCATGAGGGCTTAATATGGCTCAGCTGGTGTCTTGTTTTCAGAGCATCTTTTCCTTTCCAATGAATAACCCATCGGTCCTTCAGCATTCTGAAATGACAGACCAAGGTTTTCAACTTACTGGGGATCTGAAAGCTCAATTTGTAGAGTGCCGAAGACACACAACTGCACCAGCAAGTTCCAGTTTAAATACGTCTACTCTGAAATTACTTGTATTGAAACAATGAAAATTCATAGACTGTCCTTCCATTATTTAGATGTGAGGTAAGGGAATGAAGACTCTGAAAGCTTCTAACATTTTAGTTTCTAATCACATAACCCATAACCCATAACATTAGTAGCACTTTCACATGCTCATCCACTAATGCGATATATGCCACCCTCTGTCAACAACGCCCTTCACAACTCTACATTGCGCAAACCAGTCTCTGCACCAGAAGAAACATTTCATTAATCAGATATGTGGCATGGAAATATACAAATCTACACTGGATGCTCCTAGCTAGTTCATCACATCTCCTTTTTGGTTGCTAGCCTGCACACACCATATTCCAAAACTCTCTCTGTTATTCATACTGTCATCCTTCCACCATGGCCTTAAGCAACAGCTTTCCTCCTGCCTCTGTCCTTCAATAACCACAATTAAAGCTGCACATGCCGCCTCATTACCATACCCACAAGTTTTGCGTACCTATAGCTACTCACACAGTCTGATTATAAAGATCCTTCCTAGGCACCAGTTCACTCCATGCATCAGAGGAAACAAAAGCCAATGCTGCAACTATGGCTCTGAAAGGTGCTACAAGATCCTTTGGTATTCTGATATTCCAGACTAATACTGCTATGACCATGAATTCAATGCATATGGTAGAGAAATTAATCTGAAATGTCTTAATTCAGCTTTGTCTTTGCATTGCATCTATCCTAGCTTCCCAATGTTCCTTAATCGTGTCAGCCATGCTGGTAAATTTGCCTCATGCCAGGATTAGGATTGTATTTGGTCAGAACATGGGACAGTGCATTCTCAACTCTTATGCCCAAGATGTGAAATTCCCTTCTCCTGCTCCGTCTTTGTTGGTTTTCTGATGCAGTACAAAGAAATCACATCGTTCCATTCAGTATTTTGCTAATCGCCTTGTTTTTCTAATGTGTTTATTGTGTAAGAACATCTATAATAAAAACAACATATACCCACCCATTCTTTCCCACATCAACAATATTAACAAAGTAATCACACTCACAGCTATCCAATACAAGACAATATCCAACAAAATAACATATTGACAGAAACAAAAACCTATGTATTGACTTTCTTCCTAATAGTTCTTGTTATTGCTGAATTTCGCTGAACCATTTTTCTCTAACTCTTTAGCTGCAATTCTATCATTGTCTAAATAATCAAGCTATACCTTTAGTCTGATACAACATAGGATATTAGATATTTGTATTTGTTGACTCGCTTTACAATGTTTATCCAGGAAAAAAATCCATATAATTGCCTCTATTCATAGCTTTTCTCCTTTACGGATCTATATGATCGCCTTGGTTTTTTTATTGAGCTTATACTGTTTTCTGATTGATCATTCAGAAAATTATTATTTCATTATTAGTTACATTTAGATCTAATTTTTAACAATCTGAAAATATAACTGTCTCCCACTCCTTCTTATACTTGCAAACACTGAGTGACTCATCCAATAAGTTTCATGTTCCTAAGCAGAGGGGCAGATACATCACCTGAAGTCAGTGCTACCCAAAGTCTTGGTTCATGGACCAAGACCAGTCCATGGCAAATTTCTAGGAAAGACATCAATAGTTGCAGACAATGCATACCAATACAGTGCTCCAATGTTATGTGCCTTCAGGTTATGTGCCTTCAAATTATAGCAACCCAAAGGCAAACCTATCTCAAGGTTTTCCTTGGGTGTGTGGGAATGGCCAAGCTGAGAATCAAACACTGATCTTCAGAGCCCAAGTCCTAGGGCTCAAACCACTAAACCAGGCTGGCTTTCATGATGCTCCAAAACCCTGTCAGTTCCCCAGATCAGACACCTTAAGCGACATTGGTCTAAGTCATAGACACTCTATGACATAGGCACTCTAACCGCCACATCACACCAGCATTTATTTACTGAAACAGCAATGTATATTGTGTCTTTATTTTCCTGAGCTGGTTTCAGAACTTTAATTAGAAAATGGGACAATTTTCTGCATGATCTGCAGCATATAAAAAA
>NC_056527.1:163129548-163130338 GCF_019175285.1 Sceloporus undulatus | reverse complement strand
GGTGCTCTCTGTTAGGTTAATGAAGTGGGAAAAATTTAGCAGCAGCAACTAGGAAAGTGTCAGCCATAGCAGGAACAAATTATGTTGCCGAGCATAGATTAAGCACCCACTTTCTTAATCCTAAATGCCCCCCATCTGTGGACACTCACCTGGACTTGAGTATTTATGTATGAGGTGGACCTCATGGTTCAGGGAACAGAGCAGACCTAGCAAGCCTGAAGTCTGCATAGTTCTGGCACAGGGGTCTCCTTGGCCCTGGCCGGCTCTCAACAAGGAGTGTGTTTTGGGTGCTTTTAATGCTAACAAGTCTCCCTTGCTTTGACAATGATAGTGTGATGATGGTGATGATGATGAGTGAGCTTGAGAGCCATGCAACTACTGTTTCTGAAGCTGAGAGAGTGTAACCTTGCAAAGTGTGTTTTGGGTGCTTTTAATGCTAACAAGTCTCCCTTGCTTTGACAATGATAGTGTGGTGGTGATGATGATGAGTCAGCTTGAGAGGCAGGCAACTACTGTTTCTGAAGCCGAGAGAGTGTCACCTTCCAAAGTGTGAAATGCACAAATGTGCTGTTGTGTGTGTTTTGGAATGCAGGTTGGGGGTGTTTGTCCAGAAAGGGACCGAGGAGGAGAGGGCGGGCACACGGCTCCTCCTCCTTGCGGGGCTTCGGTGGAGGCTCCGCCCCTGGAGGGTGACTCCACCCCTGGAGGGTGCAAGCTCCGCCCCCAGCATGCAGCCCGCCCCCGGAGGGTGGAAGCTCCACCCCTCGGCTTCGGCCCCCCCCAACTTGTC